>NW_005200506.1:139197-250596 GCF_000372725.1 Emiliania huxleyi CCMP1516
CCCGCCCCTGGCCTGACCCGTCCCGGCCCTCCTCCCAGGCGCGACTACCCGGAGCTCGTCAAGCAGGCGGACGAGGGCGGCGGCGGCACTGACGGGCTCGGCGGCGGGGGCGAGGCCGGCGGCGGTGGCGCTGGCGACGGCGGCGGCAACGGCGGCGCCGGCGACGGCGGCGGGGGAGGCGCTGGCGACGGCGGCGGCGCGAGGGCGCAAGTCACCCTGACGTGCCTTCCTTTGGAGTTGTTTGGGCCGCACTTGCCCGAGAGGCCGCCGAAGCACTGGAGGGACTTGCAGCCGCTGCCGCCGTCGCCCACGCTGTAGACGGCGCCGTCGGGGCAGGTGCAGCTCCCTCCCCAGTCTCCGAACGTGTCGCCGTGCTCCACCATGTTGACGGTGCCGGGCGGGTAGTGCGGCGGCGGCGGCGGCGGCGGGTTCGGAGGCGCCGGCAGGGGCGGCGGCGGATTGGGGGCCGGCGAGGGCGGCGGCGACGGGGTCGGGGAGGGCGGCGGCGACGGCGCCAAGGAGGGCGGCGGCGACGGCGCCGGGGACGGCGGCGGCGACGGGGCCGGCGAGGGCGGCGGCGACGGCGGCGGCGGCGGAGGCAGCGGCAGCGGCGACGGTGGCGGCGAGGGCGTCCGGCAGCAGAACTTGAAGCATGGCGAGCCGTCATCCGTCGCAAAGCCCTTGGTCCCGGCGTGCGCGCGAGCAACGATCGCCTCGTGCCTATGGGAGGGAGGGTGTGGGGCTGGGTGCTTCGTCCGGCGGAGCCTGCTTGCGCGGCGTTTGGTCTCACTTGGTGGCGTCACCGTCGCCGTCGGTGTCGGCCGCGGCCAGCTCGTCGGCGGTGAGAATGCCGTCCTGTGCGGGCAACGAGACGGGTCGGCGGCCGCCGCTAGCCGCTCAAAGAGGGAGGGGATGCGGGTGCCTTGTTCAAGTCGATAGCCTCGTGCCGGTCAATGTGGCCGTCGCCGTCGAGGTCGAGAGCGTCGTGGTCGAGCGGGCAAGAGAATTTTGTCCGCCACGAGCAGTCGCACTCGAAGGCCGCGGCAACGGCGGTCAGCAGTGCGATGGAGAGGAGCGAGGCGAGCCCCATTGCGCTGGAAGGAGGATGCTTGAGCCTCGCTTCGTCCCCATGAACTGACGGAGCAGCCGAGACACGTGCGAGATCACGAGGATTTTCCGCTTTTTTCTTTATATTAACCCTCATCTTAACTCCTTACGTTCGTCCGTCGTGACTTGCAGCGGCCGCAGCGCGTCGCGCCCTGGGCCGTCCCGCAGCGTGGTTTTCATGCACTTCCCACGCCGGGCTCTCTGCCTGCTCGCGGCGGCGGCCGCGCCCGGCGCCGCGGCCTTTGACGTCTGGTCGCTCGTCCCGTCCCTTCCGCCGCCGGATGCCTTCGACTTGCCCTCGCCGCCCTCGGCCTTTGACTTTTGGAGTGTCGTCCCGGCTCTCCCATCGTGGCCCTTTGAGTCCGAGGAGCCGCCGCCGGCCAGCGGGCCAGAGACAGCTCCGGGGAGTGGCGGCGCTTCACCTGTCGCGGGGAGCCAGCCGGCGGCCGGCGGGCTGCAGGACCTGGCGGGCTCGCTGCTCGTGCACGGCGCGCCCTATCTCTCCGTCGCCTGGTGCCCAACGGGCTCATGCCTGCGTCTCTTGCCGCACGACGCCGACTTTGACGGACCGGCGAGCCGCCTGGTCGAGTGCTGGGACGCGGACGCCACGTACTCGCCCGTCGAGGAGGTGTGGACGGCCAGCTCGGAGCCGAGCGCGGCCGTCCCGGCGGGCTGGGGCGTGGCGGAGGCGTGCGCGGAGCCGCAGGCGTCTGTGCCGATGCCAGGCGGCTGGTTCGCTCAGCCAGCGAGTGCGTTTGGTCCGGGCTCCGAGCCGGATCGGCTGGCACGCTTCGGCTTCGAGCACCTCGTCACGTCCGTCTGCCCCGCGTCCAACTCGCTCGGCTGCGCGAGCCTGCAGGGCGCCGCCTACCAGGGGCTCCAGTCGGCCTCCTCGCAGGTGGTCAGCGGGATCAACTGGGAGCTGGTCGCGACGACGACGGCGGGCACGCTCACCATGCGCCTCTGGGAGCAAGCGTGGGCCGAGCAGCTCGAACTCACAGAGGCGCACCTCTCCAGCCCGGTCGGCGGCGCCTCGTTCGCCATCTCAGAGTACGACGTCATCACCTCGCCCGAGCCGCTCTCGTACGCCGCCTACGCCTCCTTCTTGCTTTCCGAGCCGCGCCCGAGCAGGCGCAGCCTCTCGGCACCGGCTGGCGTGGCGGCGGCGGGGGCCGCCGCCGCCGCCCTCTTCGTCGCCGCCGCCGCTGCCTCAAGTCGCCGCTCCAACTTTGGGCGGCGGCAGCGGGACGACGCGCCGGCGCTGGTGTGACCGCGTGCGTGAGTGGACGACCTCTCGACCTGCTGGTCAGGACCCGTGCCGCGTGAGTTTGCGTCGTTCGAGGAACGAGGATATCGCGAGGATGTAATTGCTGGCAACGGTGGGGCTGGGGCCTGGGGGGCGGAGGGGGGCGCACTGTGCGGGGGGGCGCGTGGCTGAAAGAAGCCTGGAGAGAGGGGTTAGCGCAAGGCGGGAGAGAGAAGCCGCGGTAAAGAGGGCCGTCACGAACGAGCCAGCCAGTGCCGGCGCGAGCCAGCGCGTACTCGAACTCGTAGCGGCCAGGGTGGCCGGCACGCGGCAGACCGCTCGAGCGGTACGAGTTTCTAGTCTCGCGCGCGCGCCGCGGCGTACCCCAGGCCCAGCCATAGGAGCAGGCCGACCCACACAGGTAAAAGCCGCAGCCGCCAGCCCTCCGACGAAAAGGCTAAAGGGTGGCTAAAAACGATCGCCGCTGCGCGCCGTGGGTGTTGTGGTGAGGGAGTCCCTGACCCCTTAGGGTACCCCTAGGGTTCTGAGGGCCGGATTTTTTTAAGACCTTTTAAGAAATGAGGAGGTTTGGGGGCTCAAATTGTCATTTAAGAGATTGCAGGCACGGGGGGTCTCTCTTTTAAGACCGTTTAAGAAAATCGGCCTCACCGGCACGCGTCGCTGCGCGGAGCTGAGCCCTGGTGTCGAGGTGTCGAGGCCCGGTGTCGAGGGTGTCGAGCTGCTGTCGAGGGATAGAGGTGTCGAGGCCTGTCGAGGCCTGTCGAGGCCTGTCGAGGCCTGTCGAGGCTGAAACCATGCTTGTCCGTGTCGAGGGGTGTCGAGGGGTGTCGAGGGGTGTCGAGGGGTGTCGAGGGTGTCGAGGGTGTCGAGGGTGTCGAGCGGGTGTCGAGCGGGTGTCGAGTGTTGTCAAGAGGCGTCTGAGGTATCGAGGTGTCCAAGGTGGCAGGTGGATGCAGTTGCAGCCCATCAACATACAACAAAAGTTGGGCAGCAGTTGCAAAGCTGTTTCATCCCTTAGTTGCAGCCTCAGTTGCACCCTGTTGATGTAGCACAACCTGAGCACAACCAGTATACTCTCTGTGGACATTTGAGGACATCAAGTGCCGGGAGTCATTGCCACTGTGCACCAAGGTGCTGTGCAGGCGCAGCACCGCAGCAGCGTCGCCGCTGCAGCAGCGTCGCCGCTGCAGCGTCACCGGCGCACAAAGCGCAACTGACCACAGCGCTCATGGCACACGGCTGGTGCCATGAGTCAGTGGACATTGCCACTGCACAAGGTGCTGTCCAGCAGCTAAGGGCTGCCAATACCCCATCGCAGCAGCGTCGCCGCCGCTGCAGCGTCGCCGTTGTCAGCATCGCCAGTGCACAAAGCGCAATGGACCACAGGTCTGCACTCATGGCACAAGCTCACTGGTGTGAGGATTCATTGCCACTGTACAAGGTGCTGTGCAGCACCTGAGGGCTACCTGGGAGTACTGCCATGGTTGCTACATCAACAGGAGTGCAAACTGAGCTGCAACTTGGAGCTAGAACCAGGGCTAGAACTTGAGAGGCTGCAACTGAGGGATGGAAGTACTGCCAGCCAAGTTTGATTGCTGCTGCAACCCTGATTTCTAACTCTGTGACTCCAATGGGTCTACGTCTCTGCTGTGTTAGGATCATCAGAGGTGTCGAGCGGTGTCGAGCGGTGTCGAGCGGTGTCGAGGGGTGTCGAGGGGTGTCGAGGTGTCGAGTTTGGCACCTTGACACGGACGAGCATGGTTTCAGCCTAGATGGTGTCGAGGGGTGTCGAGGGGTGTCGAGGGGTGTCGAGTTTGTCGAGTTGGCATGGGTTGTCGAGGTGTCGAGTCGGTGTCGAGGTTTGGTGTCGAGGTGTCGAGGCCAGGGCTCAGGCGCGGAGGCTGCGTTCCGCGCCGTTTTCTCCAATACTGCCGTTATTAGGCACAAACCCGCCTCTGAAGACACATCTGTAAGTCTGGTGCACTGGCAGGAGCCATACTCGCATAGGGGACGCGTGCCAGCTGACTGTAGCCAGCTTCCCCCGGCCTCCGGCGTCTACTGGGGAGCCTCCCGGACCATCGACCTCGGGAGCTCTCCCGCAGCGTTTAAGCGTTTAAGACCGTTTAAGGAATCGGCGGCCCAGCAGCTCTTAAAACCGGCCTAGGCCGGTTTTAAGCCGTTTAAGCCGCAGGCGCCCCAGGGCCCACCCTTTTAAGCCTAGGGGTACCCTACCTAAGCCTGACCCTGCCAGGGAGGAGGGCGAGACGAACGTGTCGGGTCGTCCGATGAGTGGGACGACCCGATCCCGAAGAGAGAAAGAGTAATCGAGAGTAAAGAGAAGAAGAAGACGGCGGCGAATAAAACGGGAGGGAGGCTTCCAGGTTCCAGCATCCAGAACCCGTTCTCACGTCGTGCTCAAGTGCTCCAAAAAGCCCGTAGCTTTTTTCTTCACAGACCTTGTTTTTGAGAAGAAACCCCCTATTCACAGCCTTGTTATTGAGAAAAAAATAAGTCCTATGGCGCTGTGCGCTGTTCACACCGCTCAAACGCGGCGGGCTGCGTGGACGAAGTGGACGGAAGTGCCGAAAAGGAGCGGGCGCGTGGCGTTGCTATGGGACTCTGCAGCTCGAGGCAAGTCGTCGAGGAGGAGGACGTGGCGGCGCGCGCCGCCCCGGTCAACAAGCCCGAGGAGATCCTCAAGGGCACAGTGGAGTCTGCGATCGACAAGTTGGAGGTAATCGCCAAGACCGACCTCGACAAGGATGGCGATATTGCTGACGTTCCAATCGTCTCAGAGGCTCCGCAGGAGGCAGCCGCCGCGGAGTACCCGGTGGAGACCGAGCCTGTTGATGCCCCCCTGGAGGTGGAGTCGGGACCGCGTCAGGACTACATCGTGCCCAAGTCTGAGCGCTCCTCCAGCGGGTCTGTCAAGGACATGGCCTCGAGGTTCGAGGCCAAGGCCAAGGAGGAGTACTCGTCGCGGCGCCTCTCGGGCGCGTCGTCTGCTGCGGACGAAGAGAAGGGCGCTACTGAGGTCCGGACCGAGGCGCCGCCGCCCTCGCCGGTGCAGGATGTGCTCGGCTCGACCGTGCTCGGCGCGACCCTCGGCTACCTCGGGGGGCTTCTCTCCCCGCGCGAGGAGGCGCCGGCGGCGGAGGAGGAGCCGGCTGCCGAGATCCCCGATGGTGCCGTGGAAGGTGCGATCAACAAGCTGGAGGAGACCACCAAGATCGACCTCGACGGCGACGGCCAGGTTGGAGCTGCCGACATTGCGGAAACGGTGCCGGCCACCCCGCAGAAGGTCGACTACGACTCTGAGGCATCGCACGAGACGTCGCCGGCCTCCACGACCACCGGCTCGGCTGCGCTTGTGCCCGCTGCGGACGGCCTTGTTGGCTCGGAGCCGGAGGCGCAGCCGACCTTCTACGAGAAGGTCACGGCCTATCTTTCGCCGCGCAAGGAGGCGACTTACGACGGTGCTACCGCCGAGGCGGAGGCGCCCGCGACGCCAGCCGCGCCCGCGGCCGAGGACGAGCGCCACTCTTTCTCTGGGCTGCTGTGCAAGTCGGTCTCCACTCTCCGCTGCACTCCAGGCCGCGCCTCCACCGCTTCCGTCGAGGCCGACAGCGACGCCCAGTAGGACGTCACTCAGCCCGCCGCCGCCACGCACCTCGAGTGAGCGCCGCTGCTCCCACTACAGGCCGGCCTAGGCGTTTCTGAGGATCTTGTGCGTTTGCCGCGGGAGGTACACTCTGGGAGAGTCGGAGCACAGAGCCAGAGGTTGTGAGCGAGTCTGCTGACTCTGTCTCTGAGGCCGTCGCGCAGTAGCCAGTACGCAGAGACGAGACTCGAGTGTCGAGAGAGACGTGAGAGACCGAGAGACGTTCGAGCTCGACCCTCCATGCTCCAAGCTCCACAGTAGTCCGTCAGCCGCGTTGCTGCACGCGAAACGATTGAATGATGTGTGTGTGTTGTGTATGTGCATGTCTCGGTTTTAATGATCCACCAAGTCCAGGGGCCGCTCGAGGCGCCTCGTAACGAGGGCTCGAGGCCAGCGGTGGCAACGCGCAGCCGGCCAGCGGGCGCGCACCCCGGGCCGCTTTGGCATCAACCCTCCAAACCCTGGCCCAAGCCTCCATGACAGTACGACGTACTAGTATGTCAGTCCGCGTCGCTTGGCGCTGCGCCTCCCCCTGCCCTGGCCGCCGCCCGCCGCCCGAGAGCCGGCCTCTTGGCCCTGCTGCGGCCGCCGGCTCTTCCGGCCGTGAGGGCCTCTCGTGCCGTCGTGCGCCGAGCGCTCTTCGCCTTGGCCATAGCGCCAGCCGCAGAGCCCTCCGCCGCCCTCGCCTCGGCCGGCACCTCCGCTCCAGCGGCCAACGCCGCCGCCTCCGCCTCCTCGGCCGCGCCCGCCGCTGCCGGCGGCGGCGCGCCTCCGCTCCCCTTTGCGCGCGCCGCCTTCTCCGCCTTCTCCGCCTTGGCCCTGGCCTTGGCCTCCTTCTCCTCCGCGCGCGCCACCTCCATCTCCGCCACGAGGCTGGGCGGCAGGAGCGGCCGGAACTGCTGCAGCTCGGCGGCGAACAGGAGCTGGTGCGCCTGGGGGGTGTGAACAGGGGGGTGTGAACAGGAGCTGGTGCGCCTGGGGTGTGTGAACAGGACTGGGGTGTGTGAACAGGAGCTGGTGCGCCTGGGGTGTGTGGGCGAGGGGAAGGTGAGGGGGGGAGGGGAGGAGGAGGCGGCGAGTGGGGGCAGGACGCGGAGGCGGCAGGGGGGAAGTGGGACTCTAGATGGCTACGCGTCGGTGCGTGGGCGGAGCGAGGCGGAGGGGGGAGGGGGGAGTCGCGGCCCGTTGCACCCAGCCGGCATGGTCCCCGAAGCGGCGCCGGAAAAGATCTCCGACGCGCTCGTACACCGCGGGCGTGAGGGAGCGGCACGCGGAGAGGCTCGTGTCGTAGTCGCGGCAGGCGATGCGCCACACGTGCGTGTCGACCTACGTCTCGCGCAAGCTCGGCCTCACCTCGGGGCCCTCTCGGCAGCCGACGCGCCTCACCGCGGCGGGCTGCTACCTACGCGAGAGGCGGCTCCTGGAAGGGTGAGAGGCAAGCGCCTGCAGGCGGTGCCGCCGATGCGCCGCTGTGCGAGCGGACCGGTATCGCGTCCACCTGCGCGCGCGCGAGGGGCGGCTCGTCGGCCGCTTAGGGCAGGCTCGTGGGGAGCCCGTCGGGGCTCAAAGGCCGCTTCCCGTGCACGAGGCGGTCGGAGGCGGTGGGAGGCGTGTGGGAGGTGTACGGGTCCGTGCCGTTTGCGCAGAGGCGAGCGCACAGAGGCGAGACAGTGCAGAGGGGTGGCGGTGCAGCCTCGGAGGAGTCTCGGAGGCGTCTCGGAGGAGTCTCGGAGGCGTCTCGGAGGCGTCTCGGAGGCGTCTCGGTCTCTCCAGTCGCCTGGTCGAGCGAGAAGAGAGCGACGCAGTCGGCAACCTTCGGCCCGACGCCGTCGAGGGCGAGGAGTGCGGAGATCACCTCCGGCCGCGGCCGGCTGCGGAGCGAGAGCAGGTACGCCGCGCCGCTCTCGAACCCCTCTCGCTCCGCAGCCGCCACCAGCTTGACGGCCGCGTTCCGCACAAACTTTGCGCGGTAGCCGAGGCCGAGCTCTCTCAGCTCGGACTCGGGTGCCGCCGCGAGCACCTCGACGGGCGGGAAGGCGTGCCAGTGGGCGGAGATGTCCATCCGCGGCATCAGCTTGTTGCGCGCGGGTGCGCCGGTGGCGAGCTCTGCCGGCTCTGCCGCCTCTGCCTCTGCCTCCGCCTCCGCCTCCGCCATCGCCTCGCTGTCGAGCGCCGCCTTGGCGCAGAGCCGCTCGCCGTACCGCTCGCGCATCCGGTCGAGGATGAGCGTGATGCGAGGCACGTTGTTGTTGCTCGAGCAGATGAAGGAGAAGAGGCACTCGCACGGCTCCTGCCGCAGGATCCGCAGCCCGGGCAGCGAGCGGGAGATCGCCTCCATCCGCCGGCAGCCGGCGCTGGCCCACTGCGCGTAGAGCGAGGAGAGGGGCGTTCGAAGCTGGAAGTAGTCGATCAGCTCCTCCTCGAGCCCCTCGGGCCGCCCGTGCATCGCCGCAAACTCGGTGCCGCTCGTGGTCTGCCGGATCGAGACGACGCGCCGGCCGAGAACCCCGACATACTCGTCGACGCGGTGCTCGTGCGGCCGCCAGCCAAAGCACTGGCCGTTGAGTAGCGTGTGCGCCGGCCGCAGCTCGGCGGGAGGCGAGAGCGCTAGGAGGCGAGCGCGGGCTACAGGCATTGCGAGCGATAGCACTCGCAAAAAAAGACAATATCTTATTCCCGCCCTGGATGTGAGGCTAATGACTGCAGAGAGAGAGAGAGAGAGAGAGAGTAGTATGACTACAACCCACCACAGACACCCTCCCCCACTCCTCACGTGTGTTCACACCCTCACCCTCTCCTCTCTCCTCTCTCTCTCTCTCTCTCTCCTCTCTCTCCTCTTGTCTGTGCTGTCTGCCTGACTCAGGCACTCAATCTGCCGATGCGTGATTGTGTGTGGGCTGCTCCGAGGGGGCCCTCTGTGCGATCCGACGGGTAGGGGGGCTGTGCCCGGGCGGTGTCCGGTGTGGAGTCCCCTTCTGATCCCGCCTGGGATGTTGGGTGTGAGGTTGTGGCGGCTTCGATCCCAAGGGGGAGTCCTTGATTCTCTCGGGGCTCGCATTTTGCAGCTCGGTGAGAAGGGCTTGGCTTTTGGCGGCCTGGGCCTCCTTCTCCGTGAGCTGATCATGCGTGGCGCCCTTCCACATCGTCTCCACCACCAGCTTCAGGCGGGGTTCGTGCATCACGGCATACAGCCGCAGGACGAGATGAGGCGCGAAGCTGTGCGCGACGGCTTGGGACTGCGCGAGCGCCGCGGCCGGAGGAGCTGTGTCGCCATTGGCCCCGCCGCCGACCGCCCGCAAGCCACCCGTCGCCGCCGTAGCCCTCGCAGCTTTCCCCTCCGGCGCCTTTTTTGGGAACCTGAGGCCGGCGTGCGCTTTGTTCTCGTCCCCCATCGACATCCCGACGCACTCGTCCAGCCACTCCCATGTCGCCTCCTTGAGAGTGCGACGCGCGAGTTCCTTCCACTCTCCGAACGCCTTCTCGTTGACGTCGGCGAGCGCCGCCCAGTCTTGCTCCCCGCTAGCGCGCTCCCAAGCCTGCCGATCCGCTTCCGAGATGGCAAATTTCCCGGTGAAGGCAATCGAGGACATGAGAAAGCGCATGACACGGCCCGTCAAGATCTGCTGATTGCCATCGAGTCGAAAGTCGAGGAACTTGAGCGATTCCTCCGTCTGCAGCGCCTCCACTAGCTTCGACGCGGCTTCTGAGTGTGCAGAGATCCGCGTTTGGACCGAAGCACTGATCGATCTGAAGGCGCTTTGAAGGTTCTTTACACGGTACTTGCCGTCAACGACGAGGATCGCGAGCAGGCGACGCTGCACTTCCTCCTGAGTTAGCGACTCCCACGTCGACCCCGCCTTTGGTGTCTGCAGCTCGGGCACGCCGCGCTTGAGAATGCCGAGCGCGACGTTCTCCGGTTCTGAAAAGGAGAGGCTCGCGGCGTTTGTCTCAGCTGCCTCCGCCTCCTCTGCAGCCGCCATCTGCGACATGGTGTCGCTGCACTGCCGTCCTCCCAGCCGCGCAGCTCTCCTCCACGGCACGCGTGGGGGTGCGCAGGGCAACGGAGAGCTCGTAACGTCGACCGACCGAAATCCCAGTTCGTCATCGCAAGTAATGACAACGCACTGTTCCCCTGCAGCTTCTCACAATGGGATGCAAAAAACAAACACGCGCCTACTTTTGCCGGTCGCACATGGGCCGCACAGAACGCCCGCGCAACCCTGGGCCCGACTCTCTCCGCGACGATATCACACAGTCGAGCCCTCCCCGCACAGTCTCAGAGGGGCTCACGTGCCGCCCTCTCCCCGGCCGCAGCTTGGCAATGGCGGCCGGCGTCGCGACGGCGGAGTGACCGCCTCACGGCTGCGACCGCGACCGCGACCTCTCCACCTGGATGGTGAGCATGGCCTGCACCGTGCCGAGGCGTTGCACGTACGAGCTGACGATGCGGCGAGAGGCGCGCGCCCGGGAGAGCACGCCGGCGGGCACGACGTCCGTCGTCGCAATGGCCTCGATGAGGGGGTCGAGCCAGGAGAGGAAGTTGGCGAGGTTGAGGTGTGCCTGCACGACGGCGCACATCACGGGTGTGTGCTAGTGGTGGGTGAGTCGGGGTGCCGGGCGAGCGGAGTGGCGCGAGGGGGCACCGCACCGCCGCGACGGCAGCGAAAAACGGCATGTCCGGCAGCCGCGCCGTCGGGTTGGCGTTGATCTCGAGCAGGAAGAACGGGCCGACACCCGGGATCAGCCCGGGGAAGGTCGGCATCGGGTAGATGAGCCGGTCGGCGAGCAGAGCAGCGAGGTTGTAGAGCGCAATCACTGCGGGCTGCGCGAGCTGCGGCCCGAGCGCGAGCGCAGGGTACGGAACCTCGACACTCGCGTACCCCTTGACAATGCCGCCCACCGCGATGGCCGTGGGCTCGAAGTCGCCGCTGAGGCGGTGCAAGACGGGTAGGCCTCGCATCGTCTCCATCGACGCCGTGTCGAGGTATTGCGGATAGGCCGGGATCGGCGGCTGGAACGGCGTGCCGATCCAGTTCTTCGGCGGGGCGACGACGATGGCGGCCTGTGCCACCTCATCGAGGAAGTAGCGCCCGGCGTACATGATCTTCACCTCGACCGCCTCGAGGACCATCTCGCCCAGCGACGTCGTGCGGGCGTAGGCGTGGTAGAGGAGGCGCCAAACGGCCTTGCCCAGCTCCGAGTCCTCGCCGTGGTTGTCGAGGAAGCGGCGGAGGGCTGCCGACACGGCGGCGGCGGAAGCCACCAGTGCGCAGAGGACCTCGTAGAAGGGTCGGGAAATCGGGTCGATGGCCGTCGCGATGTTCTGCGCGTGCTCAAAGTGCATAAACATGTCGCCGCACGCCTCCTGCAGCGCCTCTAGGTCCTTTGCGTGTGCACCGAGCTCGACGAGCACGGCGCCGCGCTCGGCGGTGTTGTAGAAGGTGGCCCACACCAGCGGCATGTACTCCTCGAGCGAGCTGCCCTTGATGCCGACGCCGTGAAAGCAGGCGTAGGTGCGGTAGTTCTCCTTTGCTGCAAGGCGAGGGAGGGGCTGGTGAGAGGCGCCCGGGATCGCGAGGGTGATCGGCCGAGCGGGCGCACTGTGTGGAAGCGGGGCATCGCCGACGCCACGCGGCTCGTCGTACCAGCCGAAACCTCCGACTTGGCTCGACAGCCGAAACGGCCCCAGCGGGTCGCACTTGCCTTCTTCCGCCGCAAAGTGCGCTACCGACTCGGTGACGCGCGCCAGCAGGCTGTGGAGGCTGTCCGTCGCGCTTCTGGTTTGAACCTGCGGAGGCATCAAGAGGAACGTGCTGGACAATGCCAACGCGCTGCGGCGCGCTGGGCAAGCAGCTGCACGCGCGGGGTGCGCGTGGAGGTGCGCACCATGGCACTGATGAGGCTCCAGACAGTTGCCCAGTGCGCGTGGGCGGGAAGAATGCGCGCGAAAAGACTCGCCGGGCTGGCCCCGCCGTCCGACCGGACGGTCCGACTCGGACGGCGAAGGCGTCCGGTCCGGACGCGAATGGCAGGACCAGAAACGCATGGCGGGCGCTGTCGGTCGGACGAAAACGCGTCCGACCGGCGAAAAACCGTCCGACGTCAGGGTGTGGAACCGAATGGCAGTACCGCCCCTAATCTTTGCAAGCGAGCCGCAGCAGGGCGGCCAAAATCTGCCTGGCACCTGCATGCCATGTTCCCCATCTCCAAGTTTTCCTTTCGCTACCAGGCCGAGTCTAGCGGGCTGCACCCAGACAGGTCGCTCTGCCCCTATTGTGGCGCGAAAAAGCGTGGACACGTCTGCCGCTGGGCGTGGCCGAGCAGCCGAAACAGCAGCAGAGCCGTAATCAGTGCGGCAGCGCCTGCAGCTGCCCAGGCACACAGCGGCGGCAGCGTCCGCATCAACCTGTCCGAGCTTACGCCTGCTGTGCCCGAGGCTGCCGGCCATTCTCCGGTCGAGTCGGACTGGCTCAGCGACGGGCCTCGCGTTGGGGAGAGGGTTCTGCGGCGCCTCAAGGGCCACGGCTACGTCCATGCCGTTGTGCGCCTCTATCTTCCGGCGGGCGCGGATGACGAGCCCGCGCTTTGGCGCATCCGGCATGCGGACGGGGACGAAGAGGATCTGGTGCGCACACCCAGCCTCATCGCCGTCAGCACCGCCTCGTCGCTGCACCGCCCCTCGGCACCGACATGCCGCACCCTCCCCTCGCCTCCGCTCGCACAGGAGGAGTACGAGCTGCTCGAGGCGCTGCAGCGCTTCGCAAGCCGTGCGGGCAGGGCCAGGGCGGCGGCGGAGGCGGCGGGTGGACACGCGCGGGTGGCGGGGCAGGCGGAGACGTCGAGCTCGGGAGGGCAAGCGCGGGCGGCAGCGACGGCAGGGGTTGCGGAGGGCGCGGAGGGAGAGACGGCGGAGGACGAGGAGGAGGGAGAGACGGCGGAGGAGGCGGCGGGCTCTACCGCCTCGCCGCCGCCTCCGCCGCCTCCGACGCACAGGGAGGCTGCACCCGCCGCGCCGCTCGCGACAGAGGCGGAGGGGCTGCGCTTGCACCTCTCCAGCAGCAGCAGTACCGGGTACAAGGGCGTGCGCGCGGACAGGAGCCGCTACCAGGCGCAGCACAGGGCGGGCGAAAGGATGGTCTACTTGGGCTCCTTCGCCACGGCGGTGGAGGCGGCGGTGGCGTACGCGCGGGCGGTCGGCGAGTACCAGCCTCCGGCTCCTCCGACGGTGGCGACAGAGGCGGAGGGCTTGCGTCTGCACCTCTCGAGCAGCAGCAACACCGGCTACACGGGCGTATTCCAGCACGCCTCTGGCCACAGGAGCCGCTTCCAGGCGCAGCACAGGGTGGGCGGACGAAAGGTCTCCCTCGGCTACTTTGACTCGGCGGTGGAGGCGGCGGTGGCGTACGCGCGGGCGGCGCGCGGCTATCAGCCTCCCGCCCAACCTCCTCCGACAGTGGCGACAGAGGCAGAGGGCTTGCGGCTGCACCTTTCGAGCAGCAACGCCACCGGCTACATTGGCGTAAACAAGCACCGCTCCTCTTGCCGCTTCTGGGCGCAGCACAGGGCGGGCGGAAGGCAGGTCTCGCTCGGCTCCTTCGACACGGCGGTGGAGGCGGCGGTGGCGTACGAGCGGGCGGTCGGGCAGGCGGAGGCGGCAGGCGCGGCGGCGGCAGTGTCGGCGGAGGAGGGCGACGAAGCAGGCGGCGAGGAGGAGGGCGGCGAGGAGGAGGGCGGCGAGGAGGAGGGCGGCGAGGAGGAGGGCGGCGAGGAGGAGGGCGGCGAGGAGAGCGGGTGGAGCGGTGGCGGCGAGGAGGAGAGCCACTTCCAGGTGGGAGGCCGCGTCGCTGTACAGTACTCTGACGGCGCCTTGTACCCGGGCGAGATCGTGGGCTTTGACGGCGCGTCGAGCCTGTACTCGGTGCAGTGCGACGACGGCGAGCTGCTGGAGGACGTCTCGCTGCACGAGATGCTGCGAGAGGCGGGAGAGGGCGAGTGGGAGGAGCAGGAGCGAGCGAGCGGCGAGGGGATGGAGGCGGAGGAGGCGGAGGCGGCGGCGGGCTCAGCAGGCTCAACCGCTTCGCCGCCGCCTCCGCCGCCTCCGACGCACAGGGAGGCTGCACCCGCCGCGCCGCTCGTGACAGAGGCGGAGGGGCTGCGCTTGCACCTCTCCAGCAGCAGCAGTACCGGGTACAGAGGCGTGTACGAGCACTCTGGCCGCTACCAGGCGAAGCGCTGGGTGGACGGCAAGGAGGTCTACTTGGGCTCCTTCGCCACGGCGGTGGAGGCGGCAGTGGCGTACGCGCGGGCGGTCGGCGAGTACCAGCCTCCGCCTGCTCCTCCGACGGTGGCGGCAGAGGCGGAGGGCTTGCGTCTGCACCTCTCGAGCAGCAACAGCATTGGCTACAAGAACGTGCGCGAGAACGGTGCCCGCTTCAAGGCGGAGGCCAGGGTGGACGGGAAGCGTGTTTGCTTCGGCACCTTTGCCACGGCGGTGGAGGCGGCGGTGGCGTACGCGCGGGCGGTCGGGCAGGCGGAGGTGGCAGGTGCGGGAGGGCCAGCGCGGGCAGCAGCGTTGGCGGGGGAGGCGGAGGCGGGGGAGACGGAAGAGGAAGAGGCTGCGGAGGCCAGGGAGATGGAGGCGATGGAGGCAGAGGAGGCGGAGGAGGCAACGGCGGCGGCGGCGGCGGCGGCGGAGGGCGCAGAGGGGGCGCCGGAGGAGGAAGAGGCGGCGGAGGCCGCAGGCACGGCGGCCGTTTCCGCCGCCGCGCCGCTCGCGACAGAGGCGGAGGGGCTGAGGCTGCACCTCTCCAGCAGCAACGCCACCGGCTACAGAGGAGTGTGCGCGGACAGGAGCCGCTACCAGGCGAAGCACAGGGCGGGCGAAAGGATGGTCTACTTGGGCACCTTTGCCACGGCGGTGGAGGCGGCGGTGGCGTACGCGCGGGCGGTAGGGGAGGCGGAGGCGGCAGGCGCGGGAGGGCCAGCGCGGGCAGCAGCTGCGGCGGGGGATGCGGAGGCGGGGGAGGCGATGGAGGCTGCGGAGGCCAGGGAGATGGAGGCGATGGAGGCAGAGGAGGCGGAGGAGGCAGCGGCGGCGGCGGCGGCGGAGGAGGAGGAGGGCGCAGAGGGGGCGCCGGAGGAGGAAGAGGCGGCGAAGGCCGCAGGCACGGCGGCCGTTTCCGCCGCCGCGCCGCTCGCGACAGAGGCGGAGGGGCTGAGGCTGCACCTCTCCAGCAGCAACGCCACCGGCTACAGAGGAGTGCGCGAGCACTCTGGCCGCTACCAGGCGAAGCACAGGGCGGGCGAAAGGATGGTCTACTTGGGCACCTTCGCCACGGCGGTGGAGGCGGCGGTGGCGTACGCGCGGGCGGCCGGCGAGTACCAGCCTCCGGCTCCTCCGACGGTGGCGACAGAGGCGGAGGGTCTGCGGCTGCACGTCTCGAGCATCACCAGTACCGGCTACAAGGGCGTGCACGCGGACAGGAGCCGCTACCAGGCGACGCATAGCGTGGGCGGAAAGCAGGTCTACTTGGGCTCCTTCGCCACGGCGGTGGAGGCGGCGGTGGCGTACGCGCGGGCGGTAGGGGAGGCGGAGGCGGCAGGCGCGGGAGGGCCAGCGCGGGCAGCAGCGGCGGCGGGGGATGCGGAGGCGGGGGAGGCGATGGAGGCTGCGGAGGCCAGGGAGATGGAGGCGATGGAGGCAGAGGAGGCGGAGGAGGCAGCGGCGGCGGCGGAGGAGGAGGAGGAGGAGGGCGCAGAGGGGGCGCCGGAGGAGGAAGAGGCGGCGGAGGCCGCAGGCACGGCGGCCGTTTCCGCCGCCGCGCCGCTCGCGACAGAGGCGGAGGGGCTGAGGCTGCACCTCTCCAGCAGCAACGCCACCGGCTACAGAGGAGTGCGCGAGCACTCTGGCCGCTACCAGGCGAAGCGCGGGGGGGACTGCAAGGAGGTCTACTTGGGCAACTTCGCCACGGCGGTGGAGGCGGCGGTGGCGTACGCGCGTGCGGTCGGCGAGTACCAGCCTCCGGCTCCTCCGACGGTGGCGACAGAGGCGGAGGGTCTGCGGCTGCACGTCTCGAGCATCACCAGTACCGGCTACAAGGGCGTGCACGCGGACAGGAGCCGCTTCCGGGCGGAGGCCAGGGTGGGCGGAAAGCAGGTCTACTTGGGCACCTTTGCCACGGCGGTGGAGGCGGCGGTGGCGTACGCGCGGGCGGTCGGGCAGGCGGAGGCGGCAGGCGCGGGAGGGCCAGCGCGGGCAGCAGCGTTGGCGGGGGAGGCGGAGGCGGGGGAGACGGAAGAGGAAGAGGCTGCGGAGGCCAGGGAGATGGAGGCGATGGAGGCAGAGGAGGCGGAGGAGGCAGCGGCGGCGGCGGCGGAGGAGGAGGAGGATGTGCCGCCGCAGGCCGAGGGGTTGCGCTTGCACCTCTCCGGCTGCACGGGCTCCGCTGGCCTGGCTGCCGGCTCTCCGTGCTGGGCCAAGCTACGCGACTCGCCTTGGTGGCCCGCAGTCATCCGCGCAGAGGAGGAGGGCGAGTCGGTGCGGGTGCACTTCTACGGCACGGGCAACGTGGCGTCGCTCGAGCGCGCGAGCTGCATCAAGCCGCTCCGCGAGGACGAGCGCCTCTTCGACGCCACGCGCTGGGGCAAGGAGTTTGGGCGGCCAAAGTGGAAGCACCTCCGCGCGCCCTTTGCGAGTGCCGTCGCTCAGGCACTCGAGGTCGAGGCGGCCCTCCCGCATGCGCCGCCGGGCGCGCTAAGCCGAGGACCGGCCGGAAGCTCCGCAGACAACGCGAGGCGGTGCGACGAGCGGCCGCCCAAGCGTCGTCGCACCTCGGCTGCGCAGGAGGCGGTGCAGATGGTGGCAGACCTGGAGACGGCGGACGTGGAGCTCGACGCGCCGCTTGTGCGGAGGTGCGCCGTCACGCTCGACCGCTGCTTGCCCAGCCGCGCCAACCGCGGCGCGGCCCCTCCTCGCCTCGGCATCGGCGACGGGTGGGCCGCCTCGGCCGCCTCCTCGTGGGTGAGCCTCGCTCCGCCGCCGCCGCCGTCGACACTGACGCCGCCGCCGCCGCCACCGCCTTGTGCCGCCCTGGCAGCATCCGAGCCGTGGCGTCTGCCGTCTGCGCGGGCACCGCGCGACGGAGGGGCTGCGCCTGCACCTCTCGAGCAGCAGCGCCACCGGTCACGCTTGCGTGTCCAAGCTTCGGTCGGGCCGCTTTCAGGCGCAGCGCAGGGTGGGCGGGCGGCTGCTGCACCTCGCCCTCTTCGACACCGCGGCGGCGGCGGTGGCGTACGCGCGGGCGGTCGCGGGGGGCGATTACAGTGGGTCCACCCTGCGTAATGTGCAGCGCTTGGCAGTGTCTCGACGCGCAACAAAATACATGTCTTGCGGTAGAGTGAACAAGTAACTAGCAGAGCGAGATGCGCCTTCCTGCGGCTGCCTTGCCCTTGACGGCGGGGAAGTACAGACTTGGAGTGCAGTTGGCAGCTCAGTGCAAGTACTTGGAGCACTTGGAGTGCAGTCGGTAACCTCACATCCAGGGCCAAGTTGTTTTCTCCTTTTGGCTCTGCAGCATGGCTGCTGCGAGTGGGGAGCAGCCACCCGTCGAGGTCGGCTCCGGCCTCGACGTCGGCTCCGGCCTCGACGAGCCTGTAGTCGCAACCCCCACCCCGGCCGTGCCCGATGGAGGCGGCGGCGGCGCCACGCTCGCGCTCTCGCTCGTCCTGCCGCTCGTGATCGCAGCTGCCTTCTTCCTCCTCTTCCGCGGCCGCAGCAAATCACGCGGCAACCGGGTCGTGCTGTTTGGCCCCATGGGCGCCGGAAAGACGGCGCTCTCGCTCCAGCTCCGCTTCGGCCGCATGACGCCCACCTACTCGTCGCTCGCGAAGACTGTCGGCCGGTGCGATCTCGGCGGCGGCGGCGCCAACGCGGTGACGCTGGTCGATGTGCCTGGCTCAGGGCGGCTGCGCTCGCAGCTGCTGAGCGAGGCGGCGAGCGCGGCAGTTCTGGCCTGCGTCATCGACGGCTCGCGCCTCGCGCCGCAGTGCAAGGAGGCGGCCGGGGCCCTCTTCGACGTGCTGTCGCTCGAGGCGGTGCAGCGGCGCTCGCCCGCGCTGCTCGTGGTGCTGAGCAAAAGCGAGGCGCGTGGTGCGGCGAGCCCCGAGTCGGCCCGCACGCTTCTCGAGGCCGAGGTCCAAAAGGCGCGGACGCCCCTCGTCCGTGCGCCACTCTCACAGAGCCTTCTCCCGCCCGCTGCTGCCCTGCGCCCCTGCCCGCGCCCTCTCCTCTCGCCGCGCCGCCCCCGCAGCTTTGAGGCCGCTCGACCTGGCCTCCTCCCGCAGGTGCGACTCGCGCGCACCACCATGGCCGACACGGGCGGCGCCGGCACCAAGGACATCCCTGGCTTCGGTGCCGCCGGCTTCTCGTTTGCGCAGACGCGGCTCACCACCCAGTTCGTCTCGGCGTCCGCCTCGACGCCCCAGCTCGACGCCGTGCGCAGCTTTGTGCTCAAGCACGTCGGGTGAGCGCGCCGGACCGGCAGATGCTTGAGCTTACGCGCGTATTTGTTGCTTGTCGGCGTCAGAGAGGGTCTCTCAAGGCACAGAGTCCTCTTTCTTGGCGTGGCGCGCGGCGGCGCGCGACGGGCGCAGAGTAACCGGCGCCATCTACATGCGTCGTATCCTTACACTGAAAAAGGCCCTCTCCCGGATAGCGGGTAGAGCGCGCGGAGAGATATATAAAACAGATATATCTGTGTAGACCACACGCCCTGCCGCACGTGCGCTCTGACGAGTGACGTCTGTCTCGGTAAAGCCGTACGGCGTACCGCTCTGTGCGAGGGCGAGGTGTGCGTCGCTGCACGCTGTCTCGCGGGCGCGTGTCAGCGGCCCGCCGCCTTGCTCGCCCGCCCGCCCGCCGCGTAGCCCTCTGGCGGCTGGAAGCCTCCGATGCAGAAGAGCACGTTGGTCCGAGAGTAGGCTGCCGCAACCACCGGCGTGAACTTGGTGTGCCAGGTTCGGAGCAGCCACGGCTCCTCGCCCTCTGCGGCGGCGGGGCCGTTCTCCGACTGCGCGCCCTCGGCCGCGCCCGGGTTGAGCGCCGCCTCGACGTCCCAGATACCGACGACGCAGTCCGCACCCGCACTGGCAAGCTGGGCCCCCTCGGCGGAGAAGGAGAGTGCCCACACGCTCTTGGTGTGGAGCAGCAGCCTGCGCACGGCGGCGCCCGAAGCGAGCCTCCACAGCAGCACCGCGCGGTCTTCTCCCCCGGACGCGAGCAAGTCGCCGCCCGGCGAAAAGGCGAGGGCGCGCACCTGCGGCAAGGGGGGGTGCAGCAAGGGTGGGGGGAGAAGCGCAGAGAGGCGGCAGAGAGGCGGCAGAGAGGCGCGGAGAGGCGGCAGGGAAGCGGCAGAGAAGCGGCAGAGAAGCGGCAGGGAGGCGGCAGAGAGACGGCAGAGAGGTGCGGCGCGCACCGCCGCCGAGTGGCCTCGCTTAGCGAGGAGGCGGAGGCATCGCCCCTTCGCCTCCTCGCCCCGCAGCGGCCCACTCGCAACCTCCCACACGCGCACCTACGCCGTCCACTCGGACGAATGAAGGAGTGGACGGCCCAGCGCCCGCTCGCAGCCTCGCCACAGCCGCACCGCCGCATCGTCAGAGCCCGAAGCGATGATCGCGGCGGAGGGGTGGAAGGCGGTGCAAGTCACGTCGCCAGCGTGGCCGAGCATGAGGCGCACCTGATCACGGCCTTCTCGCGTTAAGAGACGCTCCCCGCAGCTCGCAGCGAAGATCGCAGCCGCGCCGGCTGCAGGGACGAGACGCTCCACACGCGCAGCGACCGGTCCCCGCTGCACGTGGCAAAGTAGGCGCCGAGGGGGGCAAACGCGACGCTCCAGACCGGCGCACTGTGGGCCGCGTACCGGACGACGCACGCGCGCTGCAGCACCGACCAGAGCCTCGCCGACCCATCCTGCGACGCTGAGATGAGGAACTTGTCGTCGCGGGACCTGCAGGCAGGCTCCCCGAGGCGCCGTCAAGGAGGGCGGAGAGGGGGGGGTGGGGGGGGGGAGCTTGAGTCCGCAAGACCAGCACACGCCGTACACCGGCCCGGAGTGGCCGAGGAGCGTGTAGCTGCTCGCGGACTCCTCCGCGGCGACACGCTCCGCCACCTTCTCCTCCTCCTCGCTGCGCGCGGGCGCCGCCGGGTCCGACCCGCCTCCGCCGCCCCCGCTCGCCCCGCCGCTCGCCCCGCCGCCCGCCCCGCCGCCGCCCGCCGCGCCGCCCGCCGCGCCCGCCGCGCCGACCGCCGCGCCGCCCGCCGCGTTGCCCGCGTTGCCCGCCGCGCCGCCGGCCGCCCTTTGCTTCTTCGCGGCGGGCGACTTGAGCAGGAGCACGCGAACGGCCTGTCGAGGCGAGGAGCCGCGAGGAGGCGGCACCCCCCGTCAGCGGGGAGGGAGAGGCGCGGCAGCGCGGCACCGCGGCAGCCCGGCAGCGCGGCAGTGCGGCAGTGCGGCAGTGCGGAGGCGGGCGCTGACGTGGCCGCGTCTCGGCTGCGTCTCGGCTGCGTCTCGGGGCAGCATCTCGGGCAGCATCTCGGCTGTATCTCGGAGCCGTGCCGGCTGTATCTCGGGAGGGGGCGAGCGCCGAGTCAGCGTGTCCGCACGCGACCGCACTCGCGTCGCGCGAGAGGGAGGCGCAGCAGAGGCGAGCGCCTACGCGCCACGTTCAGCCCGTGTCGGGGACGCGTCCGCAAGGGGGGGAGGGGCGGGGTGGAGGCGAGGGCGTCTCCCGCCGTCGTGGAGCGTGACTGCGAGCGCGCACGGCAGCGCCTCGCGGCTCAGCTTAGCGCACCGCGTCCCATCCCGCACAACCTCCTTCTCGACCCGCCTGCCGTGGGCATGTCGTGGGCATGTCGGGGGCGTGTCGGGGGCGTGTCGGGGGCGTGTCGGGGGCGTGTCGGGGGCGTGTCGGGGGCGTGTCGCATCCGTCAACACGCGATTCATGACGGCCCGTCGAGGCAAGTGGTTGGTGGAGGTCGATCACGCGCGTGCTTGGTGGCGGGAGCGTGACACTCGGCTGCCTCTCGGCTGCCTCTCGGCTGCCTCTCGGCTGCCTCTCGGCTGCCTCTCGGCTGCCTCTCGGCTGCCTCTCGGCTGCCTCTCGGCTGCCTCTCGGCTAGATCTCGCATGTTTGGCGGCGGGAGCGGGACGCTCGGCCGGTTCATCTTTGCCGCGGCGGCCTCCGCGGCCTTGCTGCTGCCCGCCTTGCCCCGCCCCCGCTTCTTGCCCTCGGGCGCCTCCTCCTCGACGGCGTGTCCCTGCCGCGCCTTGATCTGGCGCAGCAGCTCGGCGTGCGTCGCCTGCAGCAGGGGCCCGGGGAGGGAGGGGCCCGGCAAGGTCCGCAAGAAGGGCGCCCCAGCCCCCGCGCCTTCCATCCATCGAAGCCCTCCCTTCCTCCAGGCCCTCCCTCCCTCCAAGTCCCTCCCTCCAAGTCTTCCCTTCCAGCCAAGGCCTCCATCCATCCAGGCCCTCTCTCCCTTTGGGGGGGTAGGCGGGCCTCGAGATCGGCGGGCGGAGACCAGTCCACCGGCTCCGAGAACTTGTCCGCGAGCAGCGCGTCGTCGAGCTGCGACCAGAGCAGCGCGCCTGGCAAGGCTCCGAGAAGGGTCGGGCGAGGTGGCCGGCACCGAGCGGCCGCCGCCAGAGCCGCGCGCCGCCATGCACGTCGTCCTCCAAGGCGACGGCGGCGGGGCCCCCGCCGTCGCTCGGCGCGAGCGTCTCCGGGAGCGCGAGCTTGATCCGCTCGTTGAGCATCCGCAGCGTCAGCTGCAGCCGCCGCTCCGCCACGAAGCCGAGGAGCAGCGCTCGCGAGAAGGCGGAGAGCCGCACCTCGTACCGCGAGGAGGCATGCTGTACTGTACTATACTATACTACACGCGACTACACGAGAAGGCGGAGAGCCGCACCTCGTACCGCGAGGTGAGGAGGCGGCGCGCGAACTCCGACGCGTCGACCTGCTCGGCCGACGAGACCTGCGACAGCTGGTTCAGCTCGTCGCGCCGCATCAGCGCGTGGTCCGCGTGGAAGCTCGCGAAAAAGCCGCCCGCCTGCTCGCGCGCACCCGCGCGCAGCAGCTCGAGGTACGTGTACGCAAAGAGCGGCCAGAGCAGCCGCGAGAGCTCGGGCTTGTACCTCGCTCCCTCCGTGTCGAGCGCGCCGTCCACCCAGTCGCGCACCTCGGCGTACGCCGTCGCCCACAGCGGCGTCTCGTCGCCTGGTGGAGCGAGGAGCATCAGCAGCGCGTGCCGGTTGGTCGGCGGCGGCGCGGCCGCAGCGGCGTCGCGGCTGGCGAGCTCGCGCTGCAGACACTCGGCCGACTGCGGAAAACGCTTCTGCAGATGTTGCAGTACCAGCGCGTCGATCAGCGGGTTGGTTGCGCTGCTCAGGGTGGGCTGCTCCATTCGGTCTGCATGAAAACTTTTTTTCCCCCTACAGTCAGTCAGTCAGTGTTACACACGTCCTAGCATGGACGACGGGGCACACGCACTCGTGGAACACATGGCATTACACACGAGGCGTTGTGTGCGTTCTCAGGGAAAGGCATCACCACAGACAAAAGAATAGTCAGAGGGGCAGCAGTGGGGACCCCCACTCACGGCCCCGCGAGCGCCTGCAGCGAGATGTCCATCGCTGCATTGGTTCTCGCCGCGCATGCGCGCACTGGTTTAGTGCGCGCAATGCGCGGGGAGGGGGGCCTGGCCCTCGCCGGCATGGCAAAGAAGGCGTCGGGCGGGCGCTTGTTCTCCAGCGTCTGGCGCCAGGCCGAGCGATCGGCGGCGAGCTCGGGCCACCTCGAGCGGTCGATGTGGAACTTGTCGAGCGCGGTGCGGATGCTGCGCCCAAACGTCACGTTGGGGCACCCGATCGGCCGGCCGTGAGGCACCCACGATGAGAGCATGCGACGAGGTAGGCGCTCGAAATCCATCCTGCTGACATGCCCGAGCCAGCCCAGCCGGCGTCGGTCGATGTAGTAGTCGATGAAGTCGAGACCTAGCCTGGCGCAGAGCTCGCCAGTCGTGATGTGGTGCTCCCACACGTGCTTGCGAGTGACACGACACATTGCACGCACGCACTGTGCGTGGAAGACGCGGAGACGGTGGAGGAGGCGCTCGGTGAGCGCCCAGCACTCGCACCCGTAGAGCAGGATGGAGAGGATGAGCGAGGTGTAGACCGCGCGCTTGGCGGCAAACGAGACATCCCTCGAGCTGAAAAGGCACTTCCGAAGAGCGCCAAAAGCTCGGCCCGCTGACTCGATCCGGCTGTCGACGTCGAGCCTGTCGCTGCAGTCGCGGTTGAGGTAGCTCCCAAGATATTTGAAGCGGTCCACGACCGGCATGAAGCAGCCGCCGGGCAGCTTGATGTCGGACAGGTCGGCGCCATCGTAGGTGGCGGGGTCGTTCGTTGTACGAGGTCGGCGCCGCCGCGCAGAAGAGCACCTCCGACTTCGAGTCCTTGCGAGGCTCGCCGTTGGAGCCGTCCTTGCCGAGCACAACGGCGAGCTCTCGGGAGGTGGCGCGCCCGCCGCGGGACGGCCGTGGCGCATTCTTCTCGTTGTGCGCGGCTTCTCCTCGAAGAGTGATGCGCTCGCTTTCGAGTGGGCGTGGCAGAAGCCGCACACCAGCCGGCACATTGCGCGACAGTGGGGTGTGAAGGGATTCGGGAAGTGCGGCACGCGGTCAAAAGTGTCGGTGCGGTTGGCGGCGCTTGCGCTGCTGCTCGTGCACGGCCATTGGGCCGTGTGCGCGCTTCATGTCCGTGTGTGTGCTCCCGAGGAGTGTGGACAGGCGTTGCAGGACGCGCCGCGCCGCCGCGGGGCTCACGTGCGGACCGCCGTGAAGCGGGTTGTTTGACTAATGTCGCACATGTTGGGAGACTGATGGGTCAAAAGCATAGATCGTCAATCGACGCGTCGCGCCTTTGCCGATCCGCATAGTTAGGTTTCCTCTTCACAACGAACCTGGTTTCCTCACTCATTGCAGCGCCCCCCCCGCCCGGCCACCTTGGCCGCGCCCGACAGGGCATCCCGCATCGTTCCTATCTTTGATGGGCTCCACGTCGTCGACGTCGCCGACGTCGACGTCGATATCGCCGGCTCCGCCACCAGGCGTCGTCCCGAGGCCTGCCGTCAAGCCTCCATCTAAGGGCTACCTCGATCGCAGCCGCGCAGCGCATGCGGCTCCACCGCCGGCGCCAGCACCTCGCTCGACGAGAAAATCTGCCACCGAGACGCGGTGCGAGCGGTTCTGCGCGTACTCCTGCGACGAGGTCCAGAAGGACCCGTGCGTGCTGCTCTGGCCGTGCACCTTCATCCCGCCGCTCTGGTAGCGCCGCCTTCTCATCACCAGGAAGGCGAACCCGGACGGTCCTGCACTTCCGCCGTTTGACCCGGCAGGTACACGTTCTGCACGAGCTGCGTCGGCCGAGCCACCTGCTGCGAGTGCCCCGGCGACCGGAGCGAGTACAACCCTATCGGGCGGCAGGTCTTGCGGTACCTCTACCTGCTCCTCCGCTTCCCGTGGTCCTTCCTCACTTTCCTCGTCCTCTTCCTCGGCAACACCCTCTGCGCGCGCCGCTGCCACAGCACCTGCGGTGAGGCTTGCTGCTACAACCCGACGCAGATCGCCTACATCCACTCGCTGTACGTCATCCGGCAGACGCTGCTCAAGGGGTGGCGCCGCTTCCTCTGCTGCTGCATCTCCGAGGGCGCTGGCGTGCTCGCTGTGCTGTGGGAGCTCGACACGCCGCCGCGCTACATCTTCGACGAGGACGCGGACACGCCCGTCCTCCTCACCTTCCAGGAGTACCTCGCCCGCGTCGAGACGGGGAAGGCGACGCTCGTGCCGCCGACCGCCACGCCCCTCGCCACGCCCCTCGCCACGCCCCTCGCCACGCCCCTCCCCCCGCAGGTGCCGGTGCCGCCCTACTCGGGAAAGTACCGCGCCATCGACGGCGGCGGCAGCCAGCGCCTCCGCGCGCGCGCCGGGCGGCGGAGAGCAGCGCCTCTGTGACGGCTGGCCCTGCCGTGCGCTCAGGCAACCAGCGCATCTTCCCGTGGATCGGCCAGGGCGGGCGCGGCTACGCGATGAACGAGCCCTTCCAGGCCCTGCACAACCTGCCTTCGGCGGACGAGGTGGTGCGGCTGCTCTACAAGCGGGACGCCTTCAAAAAGGTGCCGCGGCGGCGTGTCCCTCGTGTCCCTCCTCTTGGAGCCCGCCCCCCCCTAGCCCGGGCCCGCTCGCGCCCCCTCCCGCAGGCACCGTACGGCGTCAACTCGCTCGCAACTTGGTTCGCAAACGTGCGCCGCGCCGCCTTCGCACGCCCGGGACCATCCCGGAGACCTGCCTCTGAGACCCTCGCGGAGCCGTCCCCCCCCCCCTGCAGGTCGCCATCCACGACTTTTTCCGCACCGCGACCGGCACAGACGGCGGCACGCACCCGGAGCGAGGTCTGCCCGACAGCGAGCAGGCCGGGGACGCGTGGGGGGGTGGGGCGCCTCCGAGGGCCGTGTCTGTGTGTGTGGGTAGGCAGCGACAAGGAGTGGGTCAACCTCCACTCCTCGTACCTCGACCTGCAGGTAGACACTTCCTAGACACTTCCCAGACACTTCCTTGTACCTCCACTCCTCCGTACCTCGACCTGCAGCCGCTGTACGGCTACTCGAAGACGACGGCCGACGCCACGCGCGAGTGGAGCGGCGGCAAGCTCAAGGCGTTTGCGGAGGAGCGCACGAGGGCGGGCCCCCGAGTCGTGTCGATGGAGGCGTTGTGCCTCACCGCCGGCCAGTTCGCGCGTAGGACCGGATGAGGCGGATCCCCGAGTCGCGAGTCATCGTCGAGTTGCTGCGGCGCGAGCACGACCACGCGGCGCTCGCTCTGCTCCCTCCCGGATGCGACGGTGCTTTGGCGGAGTAGGCGCGCAAGCCTAGATGCTTCCTATCTCGGCCTATCTCACCCAGATCTCCCCACACCTCCCCACATCTCTGGCGGAGTAGGCGCGAGCACAACTACGTGGCGGAGCAGTTGGCGCAGCGCTACCCCGCGCAGTTTGCCACCGACGAGGAGCTCTACCAGCAGGCGCGGCTCATCATGGGCGGCGTGTACATCAACATCATCCTCCGCGCCTACGGCTGCCAGGCGACGCCCAGCCGAGGCCCAGCCGAGATCTAGCCGAGATCTGGCCGAGGTGTGGCCGATCTGTCTAGCCGCCTCCGCCTCCGCTGCCGCTCTCCAGATGTTTGGCGAGATCGCGCCGGACGGGTCGGGCTTCTGCGAGCTGCGGCAGGGGTACGGCGGCGCCGGGGTGGGCAACATGTGCACCTTCAACTTCAACCTCATCTACCGCTTCCACACGTCCATCCCGGTGGAGTGGTCCGCGACAGACCCGCCGCCGATCGACACGGACGAGCAGATGCGCACACTGCTCAACGGCATCCTCAACTGGGAGTCGGGAGGGGGGAGGAGACGGAAGCTGGGGGAGCATGGACCGGACCTCTGTCAATAGGCATCCTCAACTGGGAGTCGGGCGGGTTCGGTCCGAACAACGTGCCCGACTCAATCCTCGGGGAGCGGGCGCGCGTCTCGCAGCGCGCCATCGAGGCGGCGCGGTTGATGGGCGCTCCCACGCTCAACACCTTCCGCCGCCGCTTCACGAGCGGCTACTCCTCCTTCGAGGACATGACGGGCGGCGACCAGGCCACCGCCGACACGCTGCGGCAGCTCTACCCGGGCGGCATCGAGGACGTCGAGCTCGTCGTCGGCTGCCAGGTCGAGAAGTGCATGAGCGGCGGGTGGGCGCTGCCCTCCACCATCGGGCAGGTCCGCGCGAGACACAGCCGAGACACAGCCGAGACACAGCCGAGATGCGGCCGAGAGATTGCCGAGGAGGAGAGCCTCGGCCCTCTCCCCGTCGCGACTCGCCTCGGCCCGCCCGCTCTCGACGCGCCCGCCGCGCCTCCGCGCAGGCGATCGTCGCGGACGCCTTCGCGTCGATCCGGCAAGACCGCTTCTACACGCAGGACTGGGGTGCGTCCAGCTACACCGCGTGGGGCTTCGAGCACGCTAAGAGCACGGTGCTCGCCGATGTCATCAACCGCCACCTCGGCACCAACTCCTTCTCCGTCAACCGGCTCGTCGGGCTCGAGAAGCTGCCGGACTGGGCGGGACCGCCCGAGTGGTCGCAGGTCGTGAGCTTCAACGAGCGCGGCTTCCCCATCCTGAAGGAGGACTCGCCGGGAGGGGTGTAGCGGGCAGCGTACAAGCGTATTCGCGCCGCCCGACCGCCAGCATGAGAGGTGTGCGCGCGCGGTGAGCTACAATGTTGCTCGCCGCCGCCGCCGCCGCCCGCGCCGCGGAACCTGCCCGAGTCCGTTCTCGCTTTCCTCGCATGCCTCCTGGTTAGCTCTGATGAAGAGGTTTGTTTGGACCCAATCTGTTGTCGATACACGATACGACCCTCCCACAAGTGCTATTAGTACCGGCCCAAGTCGGAACAAGGTTGGGAAAATCCCTACCTCCCGCCGCCGCTGTGCGCTGAGGACCCCTGTTCTCGAGCACGGTCGGATCAGGTCGGATCACGGTCGAAACAGAGGTCGGAGTAGGAACTCGAACACGTGGTCGAACGCGGTCGGATCATGTTATTTATGATCATACCTGCTGCCGAACACCCGGTCGGATCACGGTCGAACACAGCACGGTCAAGGTCGGGAAAAAGGGCCGTACCGTGGGGCAGCTCATCTGTTCCGACCCTGATCCAACCCTGTTCCGGGCTGTGGCCTCAAACCTAACACGTAACAGGGATCAGGGTCCTCGGGAACAGGTCGGTGTTCACAGCCTTGTTATTGAGAAGAAAAAACGTCCGATGGCGCTGTGCGCTGGTCTGTGAGAGGTTGAGGTGCGAGCCCTGGAGGCCCTGGGGATGGGGGGAGACTACCCGCGGGCCTAGAAGGCCCGCGCGCGGGGGGGGGGGGGGGGGGGGATTGAGACCGGTCATGAATGAGTGCGCGACACGCATGTTGCGAGCAGCGCTGTACGTACTTTTAGCTTACTGGGAGAAAAGGGGAGGGGTGTGTGTTCTCTAGGCCCCTAAAGGGCCCTACGCACTACGCGCGGCGTGAGAGCTCGGAAGCGAGCTTTGCACGGCGATCGGGCTGGCTGGCTGCTGGCAGGGGGGGGTCTGGTTAACTCGCCGTAGATCGAGGATGACGCGGTTCACCCCCTTCACCTCTCACGCGTTGTCGATGTTTTGCATGATCCGACTTCACTCTGCGTGGTACCCTCCTCCACGAGCGCCATCCTCCCAGCCCAGCTCGCCGACCTGGCTCGGGGCAACCTGGCTCGCTTCCTCCTCTGTCGCGTCGCTCTCGTCTGCCTCGTCCAAGAGTGGAGACACAAGCGCCACCCACGTAGCGCGATTTCTTCTTTCTGGCGGAATGAGCGGCGCCGTCAGCCAAGCCTGCTGCCCGAGCTGGCGGTGGACGACCTGGCCGCGCTGCGAGCCTTCCTCTCCGGGCGGCGGACGCGCGACACGTCGCTCGCGGCCCAGCTCGACGTGCGGCACGACACCGACAAGCAGGACACGCTGCTGACCTGGGCCACTCGTCACGGGCAGGCCGAGGGGGCGCGGCTGCTGCTCGAGGGCGGCGCGAGCGTCGGGGCGGTGAATGGCGTCGGCGCTTCCACGCTGTATACCGCGACGCAAGGATGGCGCCACGTCGCTGTACATCGCGTGCCAGAACAACCACCCCGAGGTCGCCCGGCTGCTTCTCGAGGCGGGCGCGGCGATCAACCAAGCCAGGGAGAACGGCGTCACGCCGCTGTTAGCGGCGTGCCAGGATGGCCACCTCGAGTGCGCCCGGCTGCTTCTCGAGACCGGCGCAGCGATCGACCAAGCGCAGCAGAATGGCGCCACGCCGCTGTACATCGCGTGCCAAAACGGCCACCTCGAGTGCGTGCAGCTGCTCCTCGAGACTGAAGCAAAGGTCAGCCAAGCCAAGGACAACGGCGCCACACCCTGTTCGTTGCGTGCCAGCACGGCCACGTCGAGATCGCCCAGCTGCTTCTCGAGGCCAGCGCGGCGGTCGGCCAAGCCATGGAGGGCGGCGCCACGCCATTGCTCATGGCGTGCCAGGAGGGCCAGCTCGAGTGCGTTCGGCTGCTCCTCGAGGCTGGCGCAGCGATCGACCAGGCCTGCGACAACGGCGTCACGCCGCTGTCCATCGCGTGCCACCAGGACCACCTCGAGGTCGCCAAGCTCCTCTCCCCCCCCACGGCGCCTCCCGCGCCGCTACGCCCTTTGGCACGCCCGAGGAGGCCGCAAATAGCCGCGGCCACGCCGAACTCGCCGCCTGGCTGGTCGCCAGCCGCGGCTGGACGCCGCTCGCGCACCTTGAGACCCTCACCGCCGCCCGCGCCACCTCCCTCCTGCGCAGCGGCGCAAGCTTGCACGAGGGCGAGCCGACGAAGCTGCGGCGCGCCGCGGGCGGCGAGGGCGAGGCGGCGGCGCTGGTCCGGCGGGCGGCGGCGCCGTGGTCGCCGGCAAGCCACTCGCTCTTCCCCGCGGCGGCCCGCGCGCGGGCGGCGTTCCTCGTCCGCTCGATCTACGAGATCCACGAGCGGTACCACCTCGACTCGGCAGGAGCCACGAACGGCATCGCGGCGCTCGACTTTGGCCATTGCGTCTTGGGCTTCGCCATCGCGCGCGAGACGCAGTAATAGGGGCTTGCTTTCGCGCGCGGCGCGGCGCTTGGGATTTGGTCCATGCGGATCGGCTATCATGACGCCTTCGGTCGGCGGTTTGTTAAACGGTTTGACTTTGCCGCGCGCGCGGCAACGCATGCTCTGGAGGGCGCCTGGATCGAGGCCGCCTTTTGGCCTTTTTAGAGTTTAGACTTTATAGTCTCGTGTGTGTGTGTGTGTGTGTGTGTGTGTGTGTGTGTGTGTGTGTGTGTGTGTGTGTGTGTGTGTGTGTGTGTGTAGTACTACGAAAATGCAACCCTGGCAGAGCCTATGTGCCACGCGGAGATGCACGCGAGACTCGAGCGGACGGAGGACGGAGGAGACGCCCGGAGGACACCCACGCAGGCAAAGAGTCCAACAGTCCATGTGTCCATTCCAACCATTGCGGCACGCCGCGAGCGCTCAGGACACTGGACACATATATCTAGGTGGACACATGAGAGAACAGTTCGCTGCTGTACTTCCTGACGCACGACCCGTCCTACTTCTTCTTCTCCATGTACGCAGACATGGGCGTCGAGGCGTACGACACGCTCGCCATGCTCTACCGCCGGTGGACGGGCAGAGACCACACGCTCACGCGCCACCACCCCGCCGTCGATCACATCCTGACGCCGCACCACCTCTTCGGCGTCTTCTTCGAGACGCTCGCGCTGATGGGGGGCCCGGGCATCTCCAAGACGTTCATGTTCCACGTCGAGGCCTCCGCTCACGCCTCGGGCGTCTTCATACTCGCCGCCATAGTCATGCACCAGACGCCCGCCCAGTCGTGGCCGCGCTTCCTCTACCGCTTCCAAAAGTGCGTCGTCGCCGCCATCGTCGCGTGCCGCGTCATCTGGTGGATCCCGGTCGCCGCCGGCTCGCTGCGCCTCGCTTACGCCTACAGCGGCGACTTCCCCGCCTGGCTCGCGCCATACGGCATCCGCGGGCTCGGCCTCTCCTTCCCCCTCCTCTCGCCCGTCTTCCTCTTCTCGCTGCTGCTGATTGGCTTCTACGCACTTCAACGCGGACCAGCTGCAGTACAACCTCAAGCTGCTGCGCAAGGCGGCCGGAAGGGTGCGAGCGGCGAACGAGGCGGAGAAGTAGCCGGCGCCGGCGAAGCACGCGCCTGCTGCGCTCGCCGGCCCGGCTCAGCGCAAGTCGCCCCGCCTCGCCGCCGCCAGCGCATAGAGCGAGACGAGGGAGAGGCGCGGCCTGGGTTGTCTAGATTGGCTGTGCGCGGCTGCGTGTCGCCAAAACATCGACGCTCGTGTTAGTGTAGTCAAGTGTTTGAGTGTGCGCTGGGAGTGTGTTGTTGTAGTGTCGAATGCCCCCATGTCCATGTGCCATGAGTCACATACGACACCCCCCTGCCCATCGAGGCCTTCTGTTAAACCGACTTATAAAGAGCTTGTGTGACGGGAGCAACATGTACATGTGGTTTCGAAAAAGAAAGAAAACAGACACCCAAGGGAGGGATGGCAATTCGACGTCGCGTCGCGGTATCGCCAGTGCCCACCCTGTACCCGGTGTCATGCGAAATGGAGTGATGAAATTCTTTCCCCCAGTGTGCGCTCCAGTCCCGCGCCGTGCCCAGTGTTGAGCGAGGGGTTTGGCTGTAAAATTCTTTCCCCCCGCGATGTCCTTGAGACTAGTTTGTTTCCTCGACTTCCTCTATGGCGAGGACGACGGCTTCTAAGGAAGCCGTCTGCGCCTTGTTAGTGCCAGCGCGCGCCAGTCCCGTGCCCAGCGCCGTGAAAATTCTTTTCCTCGCGATGTCCACCCCGCCGCGCCGCCGCTCGCGCCGCCTCGCCGCCGCCTCCGCCTCCGCTCCCTCGCCGAACACGCCGCCGCCCGCCCGCCTCCTCGACCTCCCCACGGAGCTCCTCGTCCGCGCCCTCTCTCGCTGCGACACCGCCGACATCGCTCGCGTCGCGGCCGTCTCGCTGCTCTTCCACGCCTCGCTTGCGGTAGAGGGCATCCGCTTGTGGGCGCGAGAGCGCGGCTTCGAGCTGCCGGCGCAGCCGGAGGGCGAGGGCTGCGCCGTGCGGTGGCTGTGCTTCGCTGCGCTGCTGTGCGAGGCCAACCCGCCGGCGAGGGCGGCGGTAGGCGGTCAGCACAGCCTCTTCATCGACGGCGTGGGGCGGCTCTCGTCGTGCGGAACGGCTGAGAGCTTCACGCCGGGACTGCTCGGTCACGGCGAGGGAATGGCGCGGCTCCACACGCCGACCCGCCTCCCTTCTTCCCCACTGGGTGGCGAGCGTGTCGTCGCTGTGTCGGCTGCAGCCGGGCACAGCCTCGCCCTCACCGCTGAAGGCGTCTGGAGCTGGGGCGGTGGAGCCTACGGCAAGCTGGGCCACGGCGACGGGCAGAGCCAGCTGCAGCCGAAGAAGGTCGAGGTCTTGGCGGGGCAGCGCGTCATCGGTGTGTCGGCTGGAACCGTGCACAGCATCGCCCTCACCGCTGGCGGCGCCGTGTGGAGCTGGGGCTATGGAGGCCTTGGCCAGCTGGGCCATGGCGATCTGCAGAACCAGCTGCTGCCCAAGAAGGTCGAGACCTTGGCTGGCCAGCGCGTCGTCGCCGTGTCGGCTGGAGGCGAACACAGCCTCGCCATCACCGCCGACGGAGCGGTCTGGAGCTGGGGCTTTGGAGGCCTTGGCCAACTGGGCCATGGCAACCAGCAGAACCAGCTGCTGCCCAAGAAGATCGAGGCGTTGGCGGGCCAGCGTGTTGTCGCCGTGGCGGCTGGACACTACCACAGCCTCGCCCTCACCGCTCACGGCGGTGTCTGGAGCTGGGGCTATGGAGGCGAGGGCCGGCTGGGCCACGGCGACCTGCAGAACCAGCTGCTGCCAAAGAAGGTCGAGACGTTGGCTGGCCAGCGCGTCGTCGCTGTGTCGGCTGGAGTATGGCACAATCTCGCCCTCACCGCCGACGGCGCCGTCTGGAGCTGGGGCGATGGAGGTGCGGGCCGGTTGGGCCACGGCGACGCGCAGCGCCAGCTGCTGCCCAAGAAGATCAAGGCCTTTGCTGACCAGCGCGTCGTCGCGGTGACCGCTGGGGCCCGCCACAGCATCGCCCGCACCGCCGACGGCGCCGTCTTTACCTGGGGCGAGGGCCGCCACGGCTGCCTAGGCCACGGCGAGGACCTGTCGAACCAACTGCTGCCCAAGAAGATCGAGACGTGGGCGCCGGGGCAGTGACAAGCCGCGGCAGTTTGCAACACCGTGGGCGACGTTGGCCAGCTCGCGTGCTCGGCACGAGGAGACGAGGTCGAGCGTGCGCTGCACCAGCCGCTCAAGCTGCTCCTCGTGCCGCCGATGCGCTGCTTGCCCAGTTTGTTCCACAGGTTCGCAGCGTGGATGTGGTTCAAGCTCGCGCTGTGGGCGGCAAAGAGCGTGAGCAGCTCGTGTGCGTCGCGGGCATGCGAGATGTGGCCGTTGAGCTGCGCAGCATTGAGATGACCACCGGCAGCAGAGCGGCCAGATGAGGGCGGCTCGCTGCGCACCGCCGGATTTGGCCGGCGTGAGGGCGACTGTGGCGGATCGCCTGTCCTCGGCGGCGGTGGCAGCGGCGACGACCCGCCCGGAGGCGGCTGAGGCGCCAACCATGGCGGCGGCGGCGGGCGCTCATTGCGCCATCGCGGCTCGTCGCGCCATCGCGGCTCGCCGCGCCGTCTTGGCTCGTCACGCCAGCGAGACTCGCCGCGACGCCCGCTCTTCTGACCGGGCGACTCGTCGCGAGGCCTCTTGAAGCCGCCGGCCGGACCCGCGCATATATGCGGAATGAAATAAATAAATAAAACGGACACCTCTACTAGGAGATGGGTAAAAAGGAACAGGTCCCCGCCCTGCGGTCTTTGTGCAGGGTTCTTTGTAGGCTCAGGCCGTCGCCGCTGGTTTTTTTCTCTTTGCGTTTGAGACGCCGATCGGTCAAACGGCTTCCCTTTAAATAAATAAATAAAAACGGGCATATCTACTGTGAGATGGGTAAAAGGAACAGGTCCCCGCCCGTGCGATCTTTGTGCCGCTTCCCTTTTCTTTACATGCGATGGAGGTGGCACGCCAGGGAACAGGCGCTCCTGGCGCCACGAGCGCCTGGCTTCACTCGGCGACATCAAACTCGGCCTCGGCCCCGGCGGTCTGGAGGGCTGACGCGGCGGCGGGGGAGGAGGAGGCGGCGCCGTCTTGGCCGTCCCCGCCGGCGAGGGTGGCGGCGCGGCTGGTGGCGGGCAGGGCGGAGGAGAGCTGGAGCATCTCTCGGAATCGCTTTCGGTCGGCGACGAGTCTGGCGGACGCCACCGCGAGGGTCATCGCGCGGAAGCACTGCGAGAGGAGCAGCCGGTTCGCGGCGGCGACCGACCGCCTCCCGATCAGCTTCTGCGCCGCCTGCAAGCCGCGCCTCTCCTTGCGCAGCGTCGCCAGCTCCGCCGCGTCGCCCTCGCTGAGCGCGGCCGCGCCGCCGCCCGCAGCCCTGCCCTCGGAGGCCTCTGCGCGCGCCTGCCGCAGCTCCAGCTCCGCAGCACCAAAGGCGGCCTCCCACCGCCTCGACGCCTGCCGCGCCTCCGCCGCCTCAGCCCTCGCGGCGTCGACCGCCTCCGCCGCCGCCGCCGCCGCCGCCTTTGCAGCTTCCACCTCCGCCGACGCCTCCGCCCTCGCCGCCTCTGCTGCCTCCGCCCTCGCCGCCTCCACTGCCACCGCCGCCTCCGCCACTGCCGCCTCCGCCGCCTCCGCCCTCGCCGCCTCCGCCGCCTCCGCCCTCGCCGCCTCTACTGCCACCGCCGCCTCTGCCCTCGCCGCCTCTGCTGCCTCCGCCCTCGCCGCCTCTACTGCCACCGCCGCCTCCGCCCTCGCCGCCTCCGCCGCCTCCGCCCTCGCCGCCTCCGCCGCCTCCGCCCTCGCCGCCTCTATTGCCACCGCCGCCTCTGCCCTCGCCGCCTCTGCTGCCTCCGCCCTCGCCGCCTCTACTGCCACCGCCGCCTCCGCCCTCGCCGCCTCTGCTGCCTCCGCCCTCGCCGCCTCTACTGCCACCGCCGCCTCCGCCCTCGCCGCCTCTGCTGCCTCCGCCCTCAGGTTGTCCGCCTCGTCATCCGTGTCGTCGAGCGCCGCAGCGGCCTGTGGGGCGGGGAGAAGGCATGGTCGCATCGGACGAGTCGCGAGGAAGGGGTCGAGGCAAGGGGGCAGGGGAGGGGGCGAGGGGCAGGGGGAGGGGGCGAGGGGCAGGGGAGGGGGCGACGGGCAGGGGAGGGGGTGAGGGGCAGAGAATGGGGCGAGGGGCAGGGGAGGGGGCGAGGGGCTCGCCTGTCGAGCCTCTGCCAGCTCCGCCTCGACCTCGTCCGTGCGGCGCTGCTCCGCGGCCGTGGCGGCGACGGCGGCGGCGAGCGCCGTCTCCGCCACCCGCAGCCTGTCGAGGAGGCCTTGCCGCTCCGCCTGCAGCGCAGCCAGCTCCGCCCGCCGCTCCTCTGCGTCGTCGGGAGGAAGCGCCGCCTCGGCCGCGCTGCGCGCGTCCGCCTCGCGCTGCAGCGCCGCCTCGGCCCGCGCGGCGCGGCCACGCTCGTTCGCCAGCGCCTCCTCTGACGCCTGGAGCGACTCGCTCAGCTCCGCCGCCTCGGCGCTGGCGAGGGACGCGGCCGCTGCGCTCGCCTCGAGCTGTGCGGCGGCGGCGCTCTCTTGCGCCGCGGCCCGCTCGGCGCGCTCGGCCTCCGCGGCCTCCTCGGCCTCATCGCGGGCGATCTGGTCCGCCGCCGCCTGCCACGTGGCAAAGGCACGGAACTGGCGCTGCTGCGAAATCCCGTGCAGCGACGAGTTGACCTTGCATTCAAATACCAGCTGCTGCATCAGCGCCTGGAGCTGCGGCGGGAGTTTCACGCGCGTCTTCTTTTTGGCCGCGGGGGCTGTGCCGAACGGCTCGGCCGTGGAGGCGATCGGTGCTCCGTTGCCGGGCGTGGTCATGGGCCACTCGTGACGTTGAGCCCACGGCGCAGCGTTGAGGCTAAGGTAGAGGGAGACGAGCCGCCGCAAGCGTTGGTGTGTCAGAAGAAAAACGAGGGGCAGATTGCGAAGAGAGAGACGCGGTGTGGTGGCGGCGAGGACGCGGTACAAACGGCTTTCATTTTTTCGTGGCGCACCCTCGGCTCCACCCCACTCACTCATTGTGACAAAAGAAAGAAAGAAAGAAAACAGACAACCCAAGGGAGGGATGGGAGGGAGGAGAGGAGAGGGAGAGAGAGGAAGAGGGAGGGAGGGAGGGAGGAGAGAGAGAGAGAGAGGAGAGGACGGCACGCCGCCACCACACAGGGATTTTAAGGAGAGGTGTGTGGTGCGCTAGCCGTCGCCCACCCTACCTCTAGGGAGTCTGCCTCTTCCTATCTCTCTTCGCAGTCTCTCTCCGATTCTCGCTGCAACCTTCATGCCACCTCGCGGTCGTCATTGTGACAAGACATGTGAGCTGACCCACAGACGTTCTCTTCTAAAAATAGGGGCGAGAGAGAGAGAGTACCAAAGAGACGACCCGCGCACCTGCCACAAGCACAACGCGCAAGGCGCTGGCCGCCGCCCTCGGCAAAGAGGGGGCAGCGCCGCGGCTCGAGACGCTCGTTCTCCGCGACTGCAACCGGATTGGGGACGAGGGCTGCAAGGCGCTGGCCGCCGCCCTCAAGGAGGGGGCTGCCCCGAGCTTGAAGGTGAGACGTCCACCCTGCCCACGCACGCCCTTGCCCCGCCCAATGCTCATCGCACCTCCCCTCGCGTGCAGTCGCTCGTCGTGGGTTAACAAGCAGCAGCAAACTGAGCTGGTGGCCGTGTGCGAGGAGCGCCGCATCGCGCTGCTCTGATCCACTCGGGCGCAGGTCGAGATGTATGATAGATAGAGAAGCGACGCGCGGAGGCCGGAGCCACGCGCGCGGGCACGCGCAGCGGCAGCGGTGCCCAGTCTCGGCAGTGGCACCTCTCGAAGAGAGAGAGCACGCGGCTGTGCACGGCCACGGGCTCTTCCTAGGGCTCTTCCCTCTTGTGCATCAACAATGTCTTGTCGTACAAGGGACCGCAAACACATGATCACACACACCAACTTGGGCGTGAACGAACCAGCGATTTTAGTCCTTTTACCCAAAAGACGACTGACTCTACGGCCCGGCTGACCTGGGTGCCAGCCGGAGCTAAGAAACCCGGGCCCGGTGCATGTCCTGCGCACCGTCCAGCCCTTCTTTTTCTCTATCAGCATCTAGACAGCCCGTCGACCGCGCCGAGCGGCTCGAGGCCGGCGAGGCCGTCGAGCAGGCGCAGCATCGCTCCCACCTCCTCCTCCGAGTTCTTGGTGAAGGAGCCCTCGCTGAAGAAGGGGCCCGCCATGTGCTTCGCCTGCGGCCGCCGGTCGAGGTAGAAGCCTCCCGGCTCGAGCTCGTCCCTCGGGCAGACCGCCAGCCAGGCGATCCCCTCCGCGCCCTGCCCTAGAGTGGGGGATCGTCTCGCCCTCCCTCACTGGTGTGTTCATTGGGGGGGGTCATAACAAACACGGTACATGATCGAGGTGCACCCTGCCGAAGCAGTGTCGTCCCCCCTCTCCCCGACGGCGATGGCGGTGTGACCGATCGAGCTACAAGAGGAGCTTGTTCAGCAGGATCCGGGGTAGTCTGGCGCACTACCTCACTGGGTCTGAGACCGCCGAGACGCCTCCCATCACCGTCTCGGATTCACGTGGGTGCGCTGGCGTAAACACAGGCCAATGGGTCCCGGACGCAGCGCTCGAGATGGGCGTCGAGCAGCACAAGCAGCGTGGCATTGCAGGCGCTGCGGCGCACGAGGAGCCCCTCTCGGCCGGCAAGGAGGCTGCGCTGCTCGAGGAGATCCGGCAGCTCCGAGCGCAGCTCGCGGCGGCGGCGCCCGCGAAAGGGCTGCCTCGGCCGGCGCCTTCGCGCGGCGCGATGGCTGCCGCCGCTGCAGGCGCCGGCCCCGCCGTAGCCGCCCGAGCACGCGGTGCCGCACCTCTCGGCCCGCCACCCTCCCGTGCGCCGCGCCTTGCGGGTGCCGCCTGCGCGCTCTAGAGCACTCCGCATCGGCGCGAGCAGCCTCTTGGCCGCGCCGTACGCCGCCTCGACGGCGGGCGTGTCCGCCCAGCCGGGGTGGCACGAGACGAAGGTCACCGCCGGCAGGAGCTTGCTCAGCCGCTCCGCGAGCAGGACCTGCTCACAGCTAGGCGGGTGGGAGGACGCTGCATCCCATTCACGCATGCGCCTCCGCGAGCAGGGCCTGGCCGCGCTTGGCGTACGCGTAGGCGAGCTGGCCATTGTAAGGCTGCCCGGCGGAGCAGCTGCCGCGCTCGGCCCCCGGCCACCTTGTGTTGTACATCCCGCCCGACGAGACGAAGACGACCCGCGGATCGGCAGCCTTGCGCAGCAACGGAAGGGCGAGGCGCGGGAGAAGGTACGAGCCGCACAGCAGGTGCGTCGCAAAGGTCACCTCGTGCCCCTCCGCCGTCTCTGTCCGCTCGTTGAGCAGCACGCCCGCATTGCAGACCAGGCAGTCCAGCCTCGAGGCGTGCGCCGCGAGCTCGCCGATCGCGCGGCGACAGTCCGAGCGCAGAGAGAGGTCGGCGAGAATGACGTGCACATTTGGGTTGCTTGTCTCGCCGACAATCTCATCCCGAGCCGCTGCCGCCCGCTCCTTGGACCGGCACAGCATGTACACCCGCGCCGCCGCCGTAGGCCGAAGCGGCCCGCAGGTAGCCTGTAGAAGTGCAGTGCCGCCGACCGTAGAGGAAGAACTGGCTCGTGGCCGCGAATGGGAAGGGGAAGCAGAGCTCAGCAACGTATTCACAGCCTTGTTACTGAGAAGAAAATACGTTCACACAAAAACACAACCACGGACCCAAGACGCACAAGCTCAGACAGTCGAGAAAGGGATAGACCGCAACGACAGTCAGAAGTCAGCGCTGGGTCCCAGGGCGAATGCGATGACGGCCTCTAGTGTGACACGGGCGTCTCAGCAATTGGCCGGTCGACAATTTTTACCGCCGACGGTCAAATATTGGACGTTCTTTGCTCGCCAAAAACGGCGAAGCGAGTCCGGGCGGGGCGCTACTGCCCTCGCCCCGGGCAGCGCCCAGAGGCGCCGCGGGTTTCACCATTATTGATCAAACTAGTAGGTAGGTAGGTAGAAAGGTGAAGAACAGCCAGGCTCGGACTGGACACCAACGCGGTATGGGTGGACGCTGGACAGATGATGACGACACGCACGAGCGACACACAGACACAAAAGGCTCACAAGACACACAGCCAGCTGGCTGCCACACACCCTGAGTTGGCGTACACATAACTCAAGGCCATATCCTCCCTGTCGCCCCCCCAGCACTCCAAGGTGCCAAGAGAAACAGGTAGGTAGGTAGGTAGTAAGGTGAAGAACAGCCAGAAACAAACAAACTACCAGATTTCACAAAAAGAAATCGTGCGCGCGCAGGCCAATGCGCACGGCGTCGTTTTCAGCCACTTGCCTCCTCGCTGTATCCTCTCAGAGCAGCCGCTCACTCGCGCCCGCCCTGCGCGCGCCCTCGCCTCGCGCGATGGCCGCTTCGTCGACGGCTCCGCGGCCCGGCCGGCTCATCGACTCGCTCGACGAGGCGGCGAGCGCTCTCCGCAGTGGGCGGCTGGTTGCCTTCCCGACTGAGACTGTGTACGGGCTGGGCGCCGACGCCTTCAACGAGGCGTCCGTCGCGAGCATATTCACGGTCAAGGGGCGGCCTCGCTCCGACCCCCTCATCGTGCACGTGGCGAGCGCCGGCGCGGCCGAGGCTCTGGTGCGGCTCGGGCCGGGCGGGCTGGAGCTGATGCGCCGACTGACCGCGAGCTTCTGGCCGGGGCCGCTCACGCTGGTCGCGCCCGCGGTGCCCGAGCTCCCCTCCGCCGTCACCTCTGGCAGCGGCTACGTCGGCGTGCGGGTGCCGGAGCACGCGCTGGCGCGCGAGCTGCTGCAGCGCGCTGCGGTGCCGGTGGCGGCGCCGTCGGCGAACCGGTTCGGGCACGTGAGCCCGACCCGCGCACAGCACGTGATGGACGACCTCGCCCACCACCCCATCCTCGTCCTCGACGCGCCGCCCGCCGATTGCTGCGGCGTAGGCATCGAGAGCACCGTCGTCAAGATAGACGAGCAGGCACCACCACACCGCATGCCACACCTCGGTCTTACCACAGCCGTGCCCTCGCCCTGACCCTGAGACGAGCAGGCACCACCACACCGCATGCCACACCTCGGTCTTACCACAGCCGTGCCCTCGCCCTGACCCTGAGACCGTTGCAGGCCCCACCACACCGCATGCCACACCTCGGTCTTACCACAGCCGTGCCCTCGCCCTGACCCTGAGACCGTTGCAGGCCCCACCACCTCACCTCTCCCCTCCCTCCCCTCCCATCTCTAACCCCCATCTCTCGCGACCGACCGGCAAGGCAGCCCCTCACCCTCGCGGCCAGACCCTCGCCTAACTAATTGATTAACTAATTAATTAGCTCACGCTCGCGGCCAGACCCTCGCAGGCGGGTGAGCGAATTGATTGATTAATTGAGTGATGGATCCCTTCGCGCCTCGCAGGCGGGTGAGCTCGTCCTGCTGCGCCGCGGCGGCGTGCCCGAGGCTCCTGCCGGCGGCGGCTCGGCCCTCCCCACTCCCCTCTCAAGGCCGTCTTCTGCGCGTCGCCTCGTAGGCCTCCCTCGAGCGGTGGCTCGCGGCGGAGCAGGGCGGCGCCGCGCAGCGCTTCACCCTCAAGGTGAAGCCGGCGCACCAGCCAACGCCGCACGACGGCGGCAGCGGCGCCGCCACCGCCAGCAGCGGCAGCGGCAGCGAGGCGGCGGCGGGGGGCGGCGGCGCGGCGGCGGGCGGGGCGGCGGTCGAGCCGATGGTCTCGCCAGGCATGCTGCTGACTCACTACTCGCCCGACTTGCCCGCCTACCTGCTGCGCGGCCCGCAGCTGCTGGCGGCCCCTCCCCCGGGCGCGGGCAGCGCGCCCCTCTCGTTGGGCGAGGCGGTGCTGCTCGACTTTGGGGGGTGAGATATGGGGAGACATGGGGAGACATGGGGAGATAGAGGGAGATAGAGGGAGATAGAGGCGGTGCTGCTCGACTTTGGGGGGTGAGATATGGGGAGACATGGGGAGACATGGGGAGATAGAGGGAGATAGAGGGAGATAGAGGCGGTGCTGCTCGACTTTGGGGGGTGAGATATGGGGAGACATGGGGAGACATGGGGAGATAGAGGGAGATAGAGGGAGATAGAGGCGGTGCTGCTCGACTTTGGGGGGTGAGACTGGCCGAGATGGCCCCCGCCCCCTCCCCGCCCGAGCGGCCGCCATTTCCGACCTCCTCCGCCGCCACTCTCCCGCAGGCGGCTCGCGCACCTCCGCCCCGCCGCGGCCGCGTACAGAGACCTCTCGGAGCGGGCGGACGCGGCGGCGGCGGCGAGCGGCGTCTTTGAGGCGCTGCGCTGGGCCGAGGCGCAGCACGCCGCGGGCGCGCGCTGCGTCCTCGTCGCCGACGTCGAGGCTGCGGCGCGAGGCGGAGAGGCGGCCGAGTGCGTGCCTGCGCTGGCCGACCGGCTCTACCGCGCCGCTTCGGGCGTGCGTGCGGAGCTCGTCGCCTCGCCGGGCACCGGCGGCGCCGTGGCCGTCTGGCTGCTGCCTCCCGAAGCTAGCGTCTGACTCCAACGCGCGACGAGTAGAGGCACACACGTGACGTGTGCGCTGAGACGTGAGAGCCCGACACATACGGCTCTATGCACCAACGTTCCTCTCTGAGACACCTCCTACTGACGTACCACTGAAAGCTTCCAGCGCCTGCTGTCGATCTCTCATGGTCATGCATCTCTCTCCTTCACTCCTGAGAGCTCTCTGTGCATGTTTCTGTGTATTCCAGCGTGCACACTGGAATAGTCGTCTGTGTCGTGTCATTCCAGGTCATTTGAATAAAAATGAGAAACACCAATCTCCGCACGTCACGCACCACGCCACACCACACACGCCTCTACACCGACCCCCTCCAACCCCCCCTCGTCGCACGGTATGTGGGGCCCCACCCACGCCATACACGGCTCTACAGAGATAGTGCACACGAGGGGTCAGAGCACAGTACATAACGGTGCGGAACTCGTACACGCACCCACACCCACACACGCCATCACTCTCCCTCCTCCTCTCTCTGCTGAAGCTCTCACGGTCATGCTATGCTGTTAAAGTCGGCTCGCGAACCCCCTCAGGGAGAGGGCCGCGCGTAATGCACATTTCAAGCCCGGCGCTCAGACGGCGAAGCGCGGCGAGTACACAGAGGAGCCACGCTCCGGTGTCGCCGGCAGCTCATCCGGTTTATGCGGCGCGCCTCCCCGTGCAGTGGGCAGCGGTGGCAGCCCAGGTGGGGGCGCCACGGGTGCGAAGTTTGCGACGCTGATCGTCGCCATTGCAGGCTCGAGAGCAGGTTCGGCGCGCGTCTTGGCGGAGAGCGCCCTCGCGCGCCGGACCTTGGTGGCAAAAGAGTTGGTCGCCCGCTCGATGCCGCTCTCCTCCGGCGCCTGCATGACTCGGCCGGCCTGCACGCCCGCCACCTGAGCCCGCTCCCGGATCTGCCGCGCCTTGCTGATCTGCGGCGCCTCGAGGTTGTCCGCCTCGAGGCTGCCGCGCGCCGCCTCGACGAGCTGGTGCGGCCTCGCCCAGGTCGACGCGGCCGCCATCGCCCCGGCGCACGAGCTCGCGCCCGCCGGCGCCTCTCCGCGCGGCGACCCGCGCTGCGAGGCCCGCATCGACCCGAGCGCGACGGAGCCCTGCCGCATCTCGCGCAGCACGTCGTCCTTGGTGTAGCTGTTGGTCTTGAGGTAGACGCTCATCACCGCCGCAACCATCGACAGCATCAACTTGGGCCGCGCCTCGAGGATGTCCTGCCAGCCGCAGAAGACGCGGGCGCCCATCTTGTGCGCCGTCGAGATGGCGAGCTTAGCGTTGAGCTGCCGCTCGAGCTCAGTGAGGCCCGGCTTGATGTGGGCCTCGTCGACGGCGTGAGGCGCCACCGCCCTCATCAGCTGCAGCAGGTAGACGCCGGAACGGATCGCCTTGTCGCCAAAGCGGCGGAGCTGGATGTCGGTGCCGCTCTTCGCCACCTGCGCGTTGGCCCACGTGAGCACGTGCGCCTGGTCCATGTCGAGCTCGTCGAGGAACTGCATGAAGTCCTTGCGCATCAGCTGCCACCAGATGGCCAGAAGCAGCTTCTCGTTGCCGTCGGCAATGTCCTGCCCCGAGATGCCGACGAGCTTGCAGCCGAGGTCCTTGGCCACCTTGGTGGCATAGTTGCAGTTGGCCACCCTCTCGTACTTGTTCTTTGGCGTGCCCTCGACGCGTCCCCAGTCGACCGAGCCCGGCTGCAGCCGCTCCATCACCTTGAGCAGCACGATGCCAGAGCACGAGTCGGAGAAGAGGTCCTTCATGTTGAGCTTGAGGCCGAGCGACGCCGCCCAGTTCTTGAAGACGCGCGCCTCGGCCGAGTCGTTTGTCTCGTCTTCGTACGTGTCCAGCTCGCCATCCTCGCCGCCGTCCCCAAAGGCGTCCACCACCGACGCCACGAAGCACTGCTGCATCCGGGGCCGCGGCTTCGCAAGGTCGCTCGGCGCGACCGCAAAGACCTTGGGCCCCGCTCCCGCGATGGCGTGGTCGATGACCTGCTTGGCGCGCGCCTCGGGCCCCGCGCGCCAGAACGTCTCGGGCAGGCCCTCGCCCGCGTTGGCCGACGCGAGCGGCATGTGCACCGTCGTCGGCATGATGGCCTGCTGCAGCGGCATGGTCGTGCCGCCGGCTGGCGCACCGGCCGCCGGCTGCGGCACGAAGGGCGTCGTCGGCAGCCCGGCCGTGGAGCGCGCGAGGGCGGGGTCGTTTGTGTGGTGGTCGAGCCGAGCGTTGAGCTCGTCCATTTCGCCCATCTCGCCCCGCGCCTCGTGCGGCGGCTCTGCAGCGGCGCCGCCGCCGTCCACGCCCGAGTTGAGCAGCAGGTCCTTGCCGCCGATGGCGCTGGAGCCCCACGCGCCGCCCGCCACAGGCTCGCCGCCGAGGGCCCCCGGCGCTATCGGCACGGTGGGGAGGATGACGTTGCCGACGGAGAGCAGCGGCTCCTTGGCCACCTGGTGCAGCGCCATCGCGAGCTGTGTCGTGACGTCGCCGTCGAGCGCCTCACTGACGACGTGGTCTGTCGGCAGCCGACGCCGGTCCTGTGGGTGCTGCATGAGGTAGTCCTCCACGTTCTTGTTGACCCAGCGCGAGAGAAGCGCCTCGGGCGGCACCTGCGCCGCCTTCTCCCCCGGCTCGAGCAGCTGCGCCAGGAAGGGCACCGTCGCCGCGTTGACCTTGGAGAGCAGCCCGTGCTTGATGATGTTGTACGCCTGCTGCAGCGCCACCTGCTTGTGCTGCGGCGCGTAGAGCAGCTGCGTCTCGTGGATCTGCGGCACGGCCGCGCCGACCGAGGCGGCGGCGTTGACGAGCAGGGTGTGGTTCTCGAGCTGCGCCTCGGGCGTGAAGGGCGTGCCGTCGGCCGGCGCGGTGTTGAGCGCGCGCAGGTCGAGGGCGTCGGGGTCGGAGGTTGCGAGCAGGCTGCCGAGCAGCTCGCCGCCGGCAGCCTTGCTAAAGACGTCGTTGCCGAGCGGGTTCATCGGCCCGCTGGCGAGGACGGGCGAGTCGCGCAGCAGGTTGTTCATGTGGCTGACCATGTCCGCCTGCTCCTGCGGGTCGAACGCCTCCTCCGGCGGGACCGACGCCACGGGGCCGTGGTCCGGGGGGACGTCAAAGGTGGTCGGCTGACTGGCGACCATCTGTGCGGGCTCAGAGAGCTGCGGCTCCACGGGCGCCTCCATCGCCGCTGGCGGCTCGGGCGGCGGCCCCTTTGGCCCGGCCTCGATGTCCGGCTCCGGGAACTGCGCCCCGTCGGTGCCCATGTCGATGCCAGGGGGCGGAGCCCTCGCTCGGCGCAGAAAGAAGAGGCTCGAGCTCCCAAACAGGGCCAGGAAGGCTGGCCAGAGCGGCCAGAGCGCGGCCACGACAACAGGCGCGAGAAAGGCGGGCCCCAGCGGGATGATGCAGGGGCACGGGACACCACCGCACATCAAGGTCGAGTTGGTGTAGTTGCCGGTGTAATTGCCGGCCTCGTCAAAGTACGTGAGGTTGTACCCGGCAGCCTCGAGCTCCTCCTCGCTTGCGCAGAGCTCACCCGGCGCACCCGGGGGCCATAGTGGCGGCGACGCGGGCGGGGGCGGGGGCAGCGGCGGAGGAGATGCTGGCGGTGGTAGAGTTGGCGGCGGCGGCAGTGGCGGCGGCGGGGGCAGCGGGGAGGGTGGCGGGGAGGGCGGCGGCGGCGACGGCGGTGGCGGAGAGGGTGGAGGCGCAAGCGGCGGCAGCATCGGTGGTGTTGAGGGTGGCGGCAGCGACGGCGGCGGTGGTGCTGGTGGCGGCGGCGACAGCGGCGGGGCGGGCGGGGCGGGCGGTGTAGAGGGTGGGTTTCGGTACCCCGGCGACCATGGCGGCGGTGGGGGCGACGGAGGCGGCGGTGGGGGAGGAAGCGGCGAGGGCGGCGGCGGCGAGGGCGGCGGCGAGGGCGGCGGCGGCGAGGGCGGCAGCGAGGGCGGCGGCAGCGAGGGCGGCAGCGAGGGCGGAGGCAGCAACGGTGGCGGCGACGGTGGGGGCGGCAGGGGCGGTAGCGATGGTGGCGGCGGCGAGGGTGGCGGCGGCGAGGGTGGCAGCGGTGAGGGCGGCGGCGAGGGCGGCGGCGGCGAGGGCGGCGGCGAGGGCGGCGGCAGCGAGGGTGGTGACGACGGTGGGGGCTGCAGGGGCGGTAGCGATGGCGGCGGCGGCGGCGGCGGGCGTGGCGGTGGCAGCGGGGGCGAGAGCGGCGGGGAGGGCGGGGTGGGTGGCGAGGATGGTGGGTCGTGGTGACCTGGCGACCACGGCGGAGGCGGGAACGGCGGTGGTGCAGACGGGGGAGCTGGCAGGGACGGCGATGGCGGCGGTGAGGGAGGTGGCGGCGTCGGTGGCGGCGGCGGGAGCGGCGAGGGCGGCGGCGGGGACGGCGGCAGCAGCGGCGGCAGCGACGGTGACGGATGCGAAGGCGGCGGCGAGGGTGGCGGCGGTGACGGCGGCGGCGGCGATGGTGGCGGCGGCGGCGGCGACGGCGGCGGTGGCGAGGGCGGCGGCGGCGATGGCAGCGGCGATGGTGGGGGAGGCGAGGGCGGCGGCGGGGACGGCGGCGTCAACGGCGGCAGCAACGGCGCAGGAGGTGGCGGCGAGGGCGGCGGTGGCGAGGGCGGCGGCGGAGAGGGCAGCGGCGATGGTGGGAGAGGCGACGGAGGCGGCGGCAGTGGCGGCGTCGACGGTGGCGGCAACGGCAGAGGAGGTGGCGGCGAGGGCGGCGGCTGCGGCGAGGGTGGCGGTGGCGACGGCGACGCCGACGGCGGCGGTGGCGACGGTGACGCCGACGGCGGCGGTGGCGTGGGCGGCGGTGGAGATGGTGGCGGCGGAGATGGCGGGCTCGGCGGGGCCAACGGAGAGAGCCTTGTGCAGAGGTTCTTCTCCTCGAACTCGGCAATGATGTCTTGGATGGTGCTGCCAAAGATGGAGTTTCCCGGCGTTGCAATGGCCTCCAGCGTGTCGTTGCTCACCCCTCCGAAGCCAACTGCGAAAAGGACCAGGTCTGGGTCTTGCTCCTTGATCAGCTGCGCCTGCCGTATCGCCTCGGGCTTTTGATAAGGTCCGATGTCGTTTCCGCAAAGACTCCCGGCCTTGTAATCGCCGAGCGGGCTGTTGTTAAAGTCCCAGTTCTCGTAACAGGAGTCGTCGTTTGCGACACAACCTGGGTTGCGGCTGCAGGTCTGCTCTCCATCGGTCAGGAGTAGCATGACCTTCGTGACACCTGAGCGGCCAGTAGCGAGCAGCTGCTCTCCCATGAGGAGCCCGTTGGAAATGAAGGTCCATCCATACGGGGGACCGCCGTTTTTGTAAACCTCAATGGCAGACGTGAGGTCGCCAGTGTTGAAGGTGAGGTCGCTGAGCTTGGTCGTGTCGGAGGCAAACTGTACCAGCCCCACTTTAGCGACCGTCTCGGCGACATCCAAAGAGTCCACAACGTCCTGTGCAAACGCCGCCACATCGTCCCGGCTGTTTGTTATGCTGCCGCTGGCATCAAGAATGATCACCAAGTCGCCGACCAAGCTGCACGGGAGTGGCGGCGACGGCTGCTGCGGTGACGGCGGTGGCGGCGAGGGTGGCGGAGGCGAGGGCGAGGCCGACGGGGGAGGCGGCGAGGGCGGGGTGGAGGGCGGCGGAGGCAACACCGGCGGTGCCGGCGGCGGAGGCGAAGGAAGAAAGGGATCATTCGCCGTCTCGCAGTTGAAGCCGTCATTGGTCGTGGTTTCGTAGGCTGCATTGATGCGCGTGAGATCGACGGTGGTACCGGCACCGAGTCCGCAGGCATGCGTGGTCCAGTTGCAGGCCCCGATCGCGACATCGAGCTGTGCGACGTCAACCTTGAGCACGCCCACGCCGCTGTTCGCCGCAAAGTAGAGCTGCACGCCGAACTCGTTGACGTACTTGAAGCCGGCGCCGAAAGTGTCGAACGGTCCGGGACCCGGGCACCCATTGCAGTCATCCCATACAATACGAGTACGAATGAGGGCGTAGCCGTCGATCTCCTCTCCAGCAACTCTCATGACGAACATGGAGGCGTCCCTCTCGCCGAGCCAAACGAGGTACGTCTGGCCTTCAAGCTCGTACGTGATGAGATCGGCATAGTTTTGCTTCACACCCTCTGCATAGTTGTGCTTGATCGGCTTCCAGTCAATCACAATGTCGTTGCTGTCAAACACGTAGAGTAGACTGTATTTGAGATAGTTCTCCGAGATCCCTGTATCGCTCCAACCGAGCTGATTTATGAGATCACCCCTCGTGAGCCCGAGCGTCTCCAAGTCAGTTGCAAAGTCTGGCGCCCCAAAGTCCGCAACTAATTCCGGATAGCCTTCATAGAGCCACTTTCCCGGGCAAACGTCGTCGGTGTTGACGGTCAGACTGCTCACCCTCCGGACTGCGAACAGGTCGTGCCCTCCCGAGCTCACAAAGTAGGTGTCGTTGTGGATAGCACCAGCGTAGAGCGAGCCACCATTGTAGTCATCCTTTTTACTGCTTCGCTGAACCCTGCAGAGGCACTGCACCGGCTGCTCCGCCTGGTCGGCGGACAGGCGGCACAGGTTGTAGTCATCGCTCGGCATGTTTGAATCACGGAAGAGGCCATAGGCGATCGAGTCCTTCTGGTTGTAGGCCATCGCGTTCATGGACGGCGAGGGAGTCGGTGCGTTGGGGTTGTACCTGGTGTCACTGAACCTGGAGTCAAAGGTGTAGACGAGGTTGTACTCGCCCGTCTTCAGATTCAGCTCCACGAGTTCGTAGTCTTGCGTAGTCTCGTTCAACACTGTCTGCATTGGATAGGAGCGGTTGGCGCAGTCGAACGCGCCAACGTCGGCGGCCGCAGCAGCGGCAGCGTAAGCCAGCAGCACGGCGTGGGCCGCACAGCGTGACGCGGACATGGCCGCGGCCGTGCCCGCCGGCGGTGCTGGGAGCGGTGCTGCTAACGCGCTGGGCGGCGTGCAGCCGGTGCGCGGCTTCTGTGCGGCTTGTGTGTGGCGCCTCGCGCTCGTAATCCTTTGTCACGCCTCAGTCACGCCGGCCGGATTTTCTTCCTTTCCCGGCACAGGTGTACCACGGTTGCGTCCTCCCGGATTTTCTTCTTCCAAGGTGTGCCTGTGTCCGTTCCTCGTCACCTGCACCAGCGCTTCACTACGCCCTCCGCGAGCACCTCCTGGCACGTGCCAGCGCGCGAGGGACGACCGAACATGCAACGCCAACAGCCTCGAGCGCGACGATAGGCATGCCATACGAGACCGTGCCGAAGGACGCGTGCTTTATGGTGCGAGCTTTATGGTGCGAGAGCGGGCGGAGGCGCCAGAGAGCCGCGCTTGACGACGGTGTTTTCGATCTTGCCAAAGAATGGCGCTTTAGTGAGCTGGTCGCCGATGTAGTGCGCGCCGATGGTCACCGGAACAAAGCCACTCGGGTCGGTGTAGGAGTCCAGGCTGGCCTTGCAGCTCTCGCTGCCATCCACGTACAAGGAGAGGTCTTGGCCACGACGCGAGAACACCACTCGCTGCTTCTGGCCGACCGTGAGAGCGCGAGCGGACATGAGCTCGCCGCCCCACCAGCCCAGGAAGGTGACGTCGTCCTGCACGCAGGCCGGCTTCCAGGGGGGCGCCCTCATGTCGTATCCCGTGGCGCCGTACAGTGTCAGGACAACGTGCAGAGAGTTGGTCAAAATCAGCGCCCATCCAAGTGCAACGCCTGACTGATGGCGGCCAATGATAGTCCCGCCGTGCTGGTTCATGCCTGGAGTCTGAGGCGTGACGTCCATTTCGATGACAAAATCATCGGCTCCAAGGTTGAAGTCGGGGACTGAGGGTCCGGTGTAGCCTCCTGTCTGCTGGAACAATGGTGACGCGGACGGCGGAGAGCACTCCTTGAACCGGCAGCTCCAGCCATTGTGCCCGTTCGGCTCGCGGTCCTGCACCGAACTGTCAGAGTCGCTCGGGTAGATGTTGCCCGTCGAGTCCCATTGCACCTTGATGCATGCAGGGTTCGCGAGGCAGTAGCTGATGGCGTCGTCAGCGGTGCCGGTCAAGCCATCGACCATGTACGGGTAGCCACCACAGCCGCCCTGCCCGCGCGAGACCATGACGCAAGTGGGTGGCGGTGGTGTCGGCAGCGCGGGCAACACGGCAATCGCGAGGAGCAGCATACCTGTGCGCAGGGCTGGACGGTCGTGAGATCGGCGTGCGGATGGCAGCGCGGGACTGTCCCAGCGGGGCTGGGCGTTCCTTGAGGTTGTTCGCGTCGATGACTTGTGTCGGACGGAGTACCTACTTGGCTGTCCGCGACACGGGCGCCGAGTTTGATTGACTTTCTCGAGCGCCGCCTGCAACGTTGTCCGTTGATTCGTGCGTTGGCTTGCCATTTACGAGCGTTTTCCGTCCCGGACTCGAGTCCCAGACAAAGGGTATAAGAAGGATGCGTCCCGGACTCGAGTCCCGGACAACTCTCGCTGGGCAGAGGGAGGGGGGGGGGGGGGTACCCGCGCCCGCGCGCACGCATGGGCGAAAATCGCATGAAGGTGTGTGCACGTGTGCAATGCGAAGCTCTGTCCCGGACGGGCGGAGGTGATCTGAGGCGATGCGAGCGCCAGCACCAGCGCGATCGATGGGCGGCTGCGCTGGCTGGCTTTTTCCGAGCTTTCTTTCTTTCTTTTTGTTTGTGACTGTGATTGATCGTCGTTGTGCGCATATGCTACCAGGACATATGCATGTGCATGTGCATGTAGGACTGTGTTATTCACTCGCGGCTTTCTCATTCTGTGCCTTGGGCAATATGGGGGGGAAACTCCGCGCGTTGAGTTTTGCGAGCGCGCCTCATTCATCGGTCATCCGCCTTGCGTTGAGTTTTGCAAGCTTGCACGGGGGGCGGCCGCGCGTGTATGTCGTGGTTTGCTGGGTTGCCGGAAACCCTCGTAGAGGCCAACCTTTCGCCTGCGGAAACGACCACCGCTCCCTGGCGTGGCATATCTCGTCAACCTGCATGGGCGGGGAACCTCGCTGCATCTCGCATCTCTCTCGGTATGTCCGCAGCGCGCTTCGAGCCAATGGAGGTCGAGGACGGCGAGAGCTGCACCATGTGCACGAGCCGCCCTCGCACCGTTCGGAACCAGCCATGCGGCCACGCGACGCTCTGCGAGCTGTGCACCATCAAGATGATCAAGTCGCGAACAATTGACTGCCCGCTGTGTCGCTGGTGCGCTTGAGCGGAAGCTGCAAGCCTCGACGGCAGAGCCAGAGCCCACTGGCGAGGCCGTAGCGCGGACGTTTGCGACGCTGCTCGAGTTTCTGCAGGCAGTGCAGGACAGCGACTCGGAGGAGCGGAGGTGGCGGCGGCGGCTCGTGAAAAGATGGAGCGGTGGGAGGGAGGGGAGGAGGAGGAGGAGGAGGGGGAGGAGGAGGGGGAGGAGGAGGAGGGCCCGGCGTACCCGATAGATGAGGGTGGGCACGCGCTTGTACCCAACGGCGTGATTGCACTCGAGGGCGGCGCCTTCTACGAGTGCTCCACCCTTACGAGCATCACGCTGCCGGACAGCCTCACCGCGATCGGCGACGAAGCCTTCAACGGCTGCGACTACCTCACCGCCGTCACGCTGCCGGACAGCCTCGCCTCGATCAGCGAGAGGGCCTTCGGCGGCTGCTCCGCCCTCACCAGCCTCACGCTGCCGGACAGCCTCACCTCGGGCGGTGGGTGCCGCCTCTGACGACGACGAATGAACTACCCCGCTCTTGTGAAGAGTTTCGCGCCGAGTATTTTGTTGTTTCGCCGGTACCCCAGGGTAAAAAATGCGGGAGGAACGGGTCGGCAGATCAGCGCTAATTACAAAACTGGGATACCAAGATCGATGTTATAATCACACCGACCTTTTGGCGGTGGACAGAGTAGCCGGGATGATTCCACCGGGCCGCGCGAAATCGCTAGTTGTGCGTGGCAGCAATTGAGCTATGTGGCAGCATGGGTGCGGGGCGCACACGAGTCCGTCGAGAAAAGAAAGAAAATACGCACAACAGACAGGGGAGGGATGGGAGGACGGCACGCCGCCACCAAAAAGGGGTGAAAGAGAGAGAGTTCGCCGTCAACGATTGGGGTAGGGGCCCCAACTCGTGTGAGCGCTACTACTTTATCGCAGGTACTCACTGAGGAGCGTCTTCTCATATGAAGGGACTTCATCCCTCCTGCCAGTCTTCACGGATTTTTCTCCGTGAACACTCAGGACGCGACGTACGTCCAAGCACGTTCCGCGTGCCTCGCGTGGCCGCGCTCTTTGCGTGGTGCTCCTGCAGCTCTCTCGCTGCTCTTCCTGGCCCCGGCGCCGTGCCGCTCTGTGGCCGCGCCAGGCTCTGCGACCGCGCCAGCACTCTGGCTGCGCCGGTTCTTCGCTTTCCCCACCCGCACCCTCTCCTGGAATGAGGGGGGTCGTTCTGAGCACTGAGGGCTCTCCGCATGGTTAGAAGCTCCTTCCTCCCTCTCTCTGGTCTGTGGTGCGATCCCTTTCGGCGACGCGGCCAGGCCACGGGGCGTTGAGGCTTGCCTCCGTGCCCGTGGTCGTCCAAGCTGATCGAGTCCCAACCCACCGCCTTTAGTGGCAGGACCCCAGCAAGGGGATGTCAGTCAGGGACCAACCACTGCGTAGCTCTTCCTTGTGGAGGCACGCGACGACTCCAGACGGACCCTAGTACGCTCCAATGTATCCTCACGGATGCTAGGAAGTGAAGCCCAGATAAAGTAGTTTTTGTAGGCGCAGAGGAAAAGAATTTAACAAACCCACTCTCTCATAGTTATAACAAAACTCCCTCGCACAACACTGGGCACGGGACTAGGAAAAGAAAGCGAAAATCGGCCATGAACGCGCACGCGCACTCACACGTCGCCGTCGCCTTGGCCGGCCCGTCCGGCTCTGGCAAGTCGACCCTCGCCGTCACCCTCGCCGCGGCCCTCCGCCACGAGGGTGTGCGCGTCACGCTGCTACACCAGGACTCCTACTTTCGTCTGCCCAAGCCCGCCTCGTACTGGTCGACACCGCCGGAGCACGACACACCGGCGGCCGTTGACATGGAGCGGCTCGCCGAGGACGTGCGCGCCGCCGGCAGACCTCCGCCCGAGCCGGACGAAGCCGCACGCGGAGCGGAGCAGCTGCAGATCGTGCTCGTCGAGGGCTTTCTGCTGCTGCAGGACGAGCCGCTGCTCTCGCTCTTCGACTCCGCCCTCTTCCTCCGCGTCGACCGAGAGGCGTGCCTGCGCCGTCGGCTGCAGCGCTCGACGCGGTCCGAGTCGGAGCAGGAGGGCTGCCGCCGCTACTTTCTGGACGTCGTCTGGCCGACGTACGAGCGCATCACGCTGCCTGCCCTCGACGCGGCCACCCTCCCTCTGTCCGTGCTCGATGGCTCGCAGCCCGCGCAGGCGCGGTGGCCGCTCGCCCGGCACGGAGGCGCGCAGTCCCTCACGAGAGCGAGCGACGCTGCCTTCTAGGCGGTGGCGATGGCTGCACTGCGAGAGCTCGAGGCGCTAGCTCCGCCGGCCGCCGCAGCCGCCGCAGCCGCCTCGGAGCTGCTTCGCATCCGCGCGGCGATCGAGGCGGAGGATGCTCACGAGCTGGCGGCGCTGCTGCCCGCGGCGGTGCGCGCCGCGCGCGAGAGCGGCCGCGAGGGCGAGCGGCTCGGCGTGGGCCTCGCAGCAGGCTTCAGCCGCCTCGTTGGGCGGTGGAGTGAGGGCGGAGCTGACCGGGCAGCTGATCAGGCAGCGGCTGGCCAGGCGGCGGGTGGCGAGGCGGCGGTCCAGGCCGCAGCCGGCCAGGCCGCCGCCGCAGGGCCGAGCCCCGCGAGGCTTGAGCTGCCGGGAGGAGGGATGCTGCGCGCGCTCCTCCTCCTCTGCCGGCTGATGCGCAGCTGCTGCGCGAGCAGCGCCGCGGTGCAGGACGCGCTGCTCGAGGCGGGTGCGCTGGCGAGGGTCCACGGGCTAGCCATCGCCACGGCGGAGGCGGCAGAGGCAGTGGAGGCGGCAGCGGTGGAGGCAGCGGCGGCGGCAGCGGCGGCGGCAGCGGCGACGGAGGAGGAGGAGGCGGCGGCGGCGGCGGCGACGGCGACGGCGGCGGCAGCGGCGGAGGAGGCAGCAGCAGCGGCGGCAGGCGTGGTCCCCGCGGCCGAGGCTGCCGAGGCGGCAGGGCCGGGCGAGGAGGCGCACAGTTGCTGCCTCGCCGCACTGCAGCTCCTCTCCAACGCTTGCGTGCAGAACGAGCGCGCGCAGGAGGAGGTGTGGTCGTGGTGGCCGCGGCTGCTCGCGCCGCTCATCGTGGCGGGCAGCGGCGGCGGCGGCGGCGAGCAGCGCAAGCGGAGCAGCGTGGGCCTCGCTGTGCTGTACCAGTGCGTGCGTGGCCACCCGTCGCGACTCAAGGCTCTCGTGTCGGGGCCACGCGCGGCTCGCGGCTGGCTGAGCTGCTGCCTCTGTCTGCTCCGCGACGGGGTGGTGCGATCTCGCCATACTTCCTAGACATGCACACATGTTCCATGACACGTCCCTCGCATGTCCTCTGCCTGCTCTGCGAACGGGGTGGTGCGGCCCTTCACACGCCTCCTCCACGCCTCCTCCAACCCCCCCCCCCCCCCCCTTCACACGCTCCCTCCCTCCACTCAGGTTGGCGCCGAGGCCTCGTGGGGCGCGCTGCTCCTCTCCTCCCTCGTCGCCGGCGGGCTGCTGCCCGACCTGCTGGCGGCTGCCGCTGCGCTGCGGCATCCAGGCGCGCGGCTCGAGCTCGCCGTGGCGCTGCAGCGGCTGAGCGAGCAGGTGCCCTTGCCCCTGTCCTTGCCCCTGCCCCTGCCCCCGCCCTGCCCCTGACCTTGCCCCTGACCCTGACCCTCACCCTGACCCTGACCCCGACCCTGGCGGTCAGGTGCCTCCCCTCCTCGACGACTTCTCCGTCGGAGGGGGACGCCACCTCGCCGCAGCCCTCGCCGCGCAGCTGCCTCTCGCCGCGTCGCGTGCGTGGTGGGAGGAGGAGGAGGGCGCGCGCGAGGCCGCCGCCGCGTGCCCGCTCTCGACGCTCGCGCTGCTGCGGGCGGTGTGCGCCCTCGCCGCGCGCCTCGAGACGCCCTTCTCCGATTTCGACGACGACGCCGCCGCGCTCGGGCTCGTGCCGCCCGTCGTGGCCGTCCTGTCGGCGATGGCGGAGTGGAACCCACCCGCCGGATTGGCCGCGCCAAAGGACGCGGCGGGCGCGCCGACCAGCGCCGCGCCGCCGCCGGCCGTCGACACGCGCGGCGCGGAGCTGGAGCTGGTGCGGCCCCTCCCGCATCACACACCTCTTCTCGTTCTCTGTCCACACCTGGCTGCTGTCACAGGTGCGGCTCCTGGCGCTGCTCTGCTTCCGGCGGCACGCCTGCCAGAAGCTGGCTGGCGAGGTGGGCGGGCTGGCCGCCGTGCTGCAGCGCTGCAAGCTGGACGAGAGGCACAAACGACATACTCGCTCGCTCACTCACTCACACGCACGCACACACTCACACTCAACACACACGCGCACCTTGCATCTTCAATGCAGCGGAGCTCCTGCCAGTCTTGGGGCGTGGAGCTGCAGTGGGCTGTAGCCCACCCTTGCCCCGCAACTCCCTACCCTAGGCAGCCCTTCGTCCGCGAGTGGGCGCTGCTCGCTGTGCGCAACCTCACGGAGGGCTGCGCCGAGAACCAGGCGACCATCGCCGGCCTCAAGCAGCTGTCGACACCCACGCTGCGCGTCCCGCCGGGAGAGGGCTGACACGCCATGCAGTCGTCGAACGTGATGTGTCGCAGAGTTCCCAACGAGCGACGTCGACCCTGTGCGCGACCCACGTTTCTCTGGGACTGGTGGCTGGCTGGCGCTCCCAAGCTGTCTCACTGTAGCTCTGATCCTCACTCTCTAGCTCTCACAACCTCCCGTCGTTTGCGCGTGCAATGGCATTCACTCGATTCGGGCGGCGTTGCGACGCTAAAGGCGCCTCCTCCCGAGGTCTCGCGCCTTGGGCCCAGTTTATCGGGGTCCACTTTCCCGGTCGCAGGCTGCGATTGTTCACGTTTTGCGATGACCAGCGAAGCGAGTGCCTCGCTGGTTGTCGCAAAACGCCGGCCTGGGCGCGGTTCTCTTCGCCGTACGACAGTGTGACTGGGATCTGGGTGGAGGCTGGAGCTGTGGCTGGGCGCTGATTGATGGTTGAGAGTCCTGAGACACCCGAGTCCTCTCTGTCTGACTGGGTCTCGCTCCCAGAGAGTACACACAGAGATCGAGCGCCACGGTGCTGTATCGGCGGAACGCCTGGGAAGAAACGCGGTGCCTCGCCGCATCAAGCATTTTTTCTGCGTCGCCGCCGGCGCCCACAGCCTCTATCGTTCTCCACCGGCCACAAACGACCCTCAACTCGAGCCCTCGAAAGCGACCGTGGCCCACGCACCACGCAAAATGGGCGAGATAAGTTGCCGCCCGTGGCGCGCCGTGCTCGCTCGCCACGCGGCACGAGCTGCAGCCGATCTCACTCCGCCGAGATCACCTCGAGCCCTCCCATGTATGGCCGGAGCGCCTCGGGCACCGTGACGGAGCCGTCCGCGTTCTGGTAGTTTTCGAGGACGGCGACGAGCGCGCGGCCGACCGCGAGGCCGGAGCCGTTGAGAGTGTGGCAAAACTCGGGCTTGCGCTTCTTGCCGGAGCCGTCGGGCGCGGGGCGGTACCGGAGTCCCATCCGGCGCGCCTGGAAGGAGCCGCAGTTGGAGCAAGAGGAGATCTCGCGGTACCTGCGCGGCCACGGTTCGAAGGGCATGCGCGGGCCTCAGCTCGGGGACGAGAGAGAGAGGGAGGGAGGGGGGGGGAGGGGAGGGAGGGGGGGAGGGAGGGAGGGGGGGAGGGAGGGGAGGCAGATCTCGCACCGGCCCTGGCCCGGCAGCCAGACCTCGAGGTCGTAGCAGAGGCGGGCGGAGAAGCCAATATCCCCAGCGCAGAGCAGCACCTTGCGGTACGGCAGCTGCAGCGCGCGCAGGCAGCGCTCGGCGTGCTCGACGAGCGCTTGGTGCTGCGCGTCGGACTGCTCGGGCGTGCAGATCTTGACCAGCTCGACCTTGAGGGGAGGGGTGGAGAGGGGAGGGGTGGAGAGGGGAGGGGTGGAGAGGGGAGGGGTGGAGAGGGGAGGGGTGGAGAGGGGAGGGGTGGAGAGGGGAGGGGTGGAGAGGGGAGGGGTGGAGAGGGGAGGGGTGGAGAGGGGAGGGGTGAGGGGTGAGGGGTGAGGGGTGAGGGTGAGGGTGAGGGTGAGGGTGAGGGCGAGGGGGAGGGGTAGGGGTAGGGCTAGGGTTGGGGTCAGGTGGGGCCGGGGTTGGGGTTGGGGTTGGGGTTGGGGTCGAGGCGAAAGGTTTGGGCACAGATCTGCGCGACCTTGAGGAACTGGTGCTGGCGGAAGAGGCCGCGCGTGTCGCGGCCGGCAGAGCCCGCCTATCCTCGGCTAGAGCTGTGGAGAGGCGCGGAGCGTGGCGGCGTGTCGCGGCCGGCAAGCCCCCACACCTCTGCGCGGAAGCAGGGCGTGGCGCCGACGTACGAGATCGGGAGGGCAGCCTCGTCGAGGATCTCTCCTGCGTGCAAGTTGGTGAGCGGCACCTGCGGGGGAGGGCTCCCGGAAGGCTCCGGGAACGGAAGGCTTGTCGAGGCTCTCGACGTGGCGAGCGGCACCTCGGCCGTCGGGATGAGGTACGCCTCGCGCCTAGTGGACGCGGCTGCGGGACGTGTCGTGGACGTGTCCTGGCCGGCGGGCGGGGAGAGGCGCTGCGGGTCTCCGCCCGTTGAGCGGCGCGGAGAGGCCGAACAAGTCCTCTTGGAACTTTGGCAGCTGGCCGGTGCCCTGCAGCGCCTCGGCGCCCACCAGCAGCGGGACAGACGTCTCGACATACCCGTGCTCGCCTGGGGGCGGGGGCGGGGGGGGGCGTGGCGTGCAAGGGTCGCGGACGAGTGTGGCAGGCGGTCTAGCAAGCGTCTAGCAAATGTCTAGCAGGCGTCTGGTAAGTGCCCGGGAAGCACCCATGAAGTGTCTCGCAGGTGCCAGGAGGGTGTCTGCGACGTGTCTCGCAGGTGCCAGGAGGGTGTCTGCGACGTGTCTCGCAGGTGCCAGGAGGGTGTCTGCGACGTGTCTCGCAGGTGCCAGGAGGGTGTCTGCGACGTGTCTCGCAGGTGCCAGGAGGGTGTCTGCGACGTGTCTCGCAGGTGCCAGGAGGGCGTCTGCGACGTGTCTCGCAGGTGCCAGGAGGGTGTCTGCGACGTGTCTCGCAGGTGCCAGGAGGGTGTCTGCGACGTGTCTCGCAGGTGCCAGGAGGGTGTCTGCGACGTGTCTCGCAGGTGCCAGGAGGGTGTCTGCGACGTGTCTCGCAGGTGCCAGGAGGGTGTCTGCGACGTGTCTCGCAGGTGCCAGGAGGGTGTCTGCGACGTGTCTCGCAAGTGCCAGGAGGGTGTCTGCGACGTGTCTCGCAGGTGCCAGGAGGGTGTCTGCGACGTGTCTCGCAGGTGCCAGGAGGGTGTCTGCGACGTGTCTCGCAGGTGCCAGGAGGGTGGTGGTGGTTGTCTCGCTCGCCCGTGTGCAGGTCGAGGAAGAGAGAGGCGAGTGCTCGCTCCATCCGCGCGACGCCGCCCCGCAGCACCGCGAAGCGCGAGCCGGACAGCTTGGCCGCCGCCTGGGCGGGAGGGCTCCGAGAGGGGTCACGGGAAAGGGCGGCGCAGGGAAGGAAAGGCCCTGCCAGCTTGGGGACGCAGCCTCGAGGTCCAGGCCGCCGAGCGCAGTCGCGAGCTCGTCGTGCCAGGTGAGCCCATCGCGAAGCTCGCCGTACCCGTCCGGCGCCCACTCGGAGAGGATCACGTTCGCCTCCTCGTCCGCCCCGTCCGGCGTCCGGCTGTCGAGCAGGTTGGGCAGCGTCGCAAACAGCCGCCCTCGCTCCGCCTCCACCTCCTCCACCTTTGCGTCCGCCGCGCCAGCCACCTCGGACGCCTTGGCGACGTCCTCCTTGAGCGCCGCCGCGCCCGCCTCGTCGCCCGCCTTGAGCAGCGTGCCAATCTTTGGCGAGAGCGCCTTCCGCTCCGCCCGCGCCGCGTTCCCCTCCTCCACCAGCGCCGCGCGCTGTCGCGTCAGCTCGCCGATGCGGTCGACAGCGGCTATCACCTCCTCCGACGCGCGCCGCCGCTGCAGCGAAGAGACCACCACCGAGGGCTCGTCCGCCACGAGCCGCTCGTCCAGCGTCACAGTCGCAGCCGACTCGACTACCGCCATCGCCATCGGCCGAGTGCGGACAGCGCCGGCGCGGCCGGCAGCGCGCAGACCGGCGCCGCCGGCACCGAGCGCCACGCCACGCGCCGGAGCGGAGCGGAGGAGGCAGAGCATGAGCGACACCAGGGCGAGCATTCGCTGGTCAGGTCCGAGGAGGAGTGCTGCTCTGGCCGCCAGAAGCGTAGCGGAGGACCGCAGTGGTTGCGGGTGGGAGCTGCCAAGAAACGTCGCGCGATACCTGTTTATGCTAGCAAGCAGGCCACCTGCTTGCCAGCCTCTTTTTCATGGAATGTTGTAAAAAGTACGTCAGTCAACGCTGGGCGGGATGGATGGCATGCAGATGACGTACGACTACAGTACGGCAGCGCGGAGCTCACGCTGCGCGGAAACATGCTGCTCGACTATGACATGCACGCGCTCACGACGTCAGCGATGAGGCGGTGTCGAGGCAGCTTTGAGAGTTGCGTGCTCCGCCGACGATGTGGAGAGGGAGCCTGCTCGGAGCGATCCCTGCGCGGCGTCACCCCTCACGCACGCGCTCCCGGCCCCGCTGCCTGAGGCTGAGCGGCGGAAAGATCCCCGGAGAGTTCGTGCTCCCGGCCTGCGGTGGCGCAGGAGAGGAGAAACACGGCGAGGCCGGAGATCAGCTGAAAGACGTGGATGCCGACCGGTATGCCGGGGAGAGCGCCGGGCGCCATCAGACCGACCAGGCCCATCATCAGCATCACCAGACCTGCGCACCAACAATGATTAGCGGCTTAGGAGGAGAGGGAGTGGGGCGCTGACTGCGGGCGGGGCGCACCGAAGATGACGTTGACGATCTGGCTGGTGACACGGAGGGTCTTGCCCCACTGGGAGCCCAGTGCCACGGGCTCCACCGTAGGCAGGGAGAGCTCGAGCTCCTCCGGGCAAATGCCCTGCCGGCAGACGCCGCAGACCGGTGGGCCAGTCTGCCTGCGCGTGAGCTCGAGAAGGCAGCTGCGGTGTGCGCGTAGCGAGCGGCACGCACACATGTTGACCAGCATCGGGCCCTCCGAGGAAAGACAGATGTAGCAGGTGTCGGGGTCCTCGTCCTCGTGCGAAAACCCGATAGTGATCGCGTCGACCCCGATCGAGACCTTCTCAACCTTCTCAACCTCCGCGTCTTTGGTGGCGGCGCAGGGAAGCGGCGAGGCCTCTGATGCAATGGCACGCGCCGACTCCCACCCCCACTCGAGTTTGGAGGAGCGCCGCCACTTGGAAAGCGGCCGGGGGTTGTTGCTGCGGCTGCTCCGTTGCCACTGCTGCTGAGCAGGCACACGGCATTTGAATCTTGTGGGGCGCTCCACGAGCCGCGGTCGCATCCCATCAAGGCCCGCAGTCACCGTCGGCGACAGCGACGCCCCAAAAAGTGCTGTGTCCGACACTAGATGTCGCAAAGGATCTCGCAAGTCATTAGGATGCCGCCGGATTGTAAGTGCTCCAAGGGTCACGTCGTTGGCGGCGTCTCTGTCTTTCTCTTTTTGTGTGATGCGTGTGCTAGTGTGCCAGTCCACGCCCTTGTGTGGCCAGTGTGCTGCGAGAGAGTGTTGTATTTTAAGCGTCGTGATGGGGCGGCGCGGGGGCGTTGGGTCCTCCACAGTTTGTGTGCAGCGTGTGTGTATGGCGCGCGCGCGTGATGGCGCGGGCGCGCGTGTGTATATGTGTGTGGGCGGGACATGCTACCTTGACTGACTGATCGGCTCCTGCTGCTCCACGGCAAGAACAGCTACCCCCCCGGCCCCGCACACGCGCCACCCCTCCGTCCGTGCGGAAGACCGCCGTCGCGCGGGTGACTGGTGTGTGCGTCTCCAGTCCAAGGCTCCTGACTATTTATTTCAGGCACAGCACCCGCTCACGAGTTTCACACGAAAGCCACCCCTTCATAATCGAACATCGTACATGCATTGGTAAAGCTGCTCGGCCCGAACCGCCAAGCCTCGATCCAAAATACTCCACACAGACCTCGAAATACACACGCCGCGCGCTCGAGCGCCGCGCTCGCGCCGCGCGAGCCGGGGCGGCAGCCCTGCCGCCTCTCCTCTCTCCCAATAATAGTGTCAGTTGAATGCCATTTTGTTGTTTGGGTTGGCCGCCTTCTCAGAGTGGTACTTGCACGCAAGCAGGTCGTACTGCTTAGTGATGCGCGCCACCGTCGCCTCGAGCTCCGCCTTGTCGTCGCCGGGAGGAAGGGCGTCTGCGGCGGCGGCGGAGGAGAGGTCGCGTCACGCGCGCTGTGCCACCGGCGGGCAGCCACCTCGCCGGCGCACCAATCAGCGGCAGCAGGCCCGCGGTCGAACAGAGCGCGTTGCGCTCCTGGTAGCGCTCGACCCGCCAGAGCTCGTACATGATGTTGAGGTCGTGCGGGATGCCTGCGCGTGGGGAGCTGGCGTGAGCGCCGCCCCTTCACTCCCGGCCGCCCGCTCGTGGGTAGGGCGCGGGCGAGGCCACCCTGCTGCTTCGTCGTCTCGTAAGGGTACAGGTAAAAGCACCGGCGGAAGCCGGTCCAGACGATGGCGCTTATGCACAGGCAGCAGGGCTCGTGCGTGGCCAGGAATACCGACTCCTGTGGCGGCGGCTTGTTGCACAGCGCAGCCCAGCGGTCGATAGTGTAGATCTCGCCGTGGAAGATTGGGCACGCCGTCTCGTGGTTGGTCTCGGCTATCACGGTGTCGAAGCTCGCGTTGAGGATCGCAGCGCCAAACACCTTGTTGCCCTCCGCCACCTCGGCCCGCGTCTTTGGCAGGATCTCGTGCTCGATCACATGCAGCAGGCGGCGGAGGAGTGAAGCGTCGGCGCCGAGCTCCGGCTGCAGCTCGCCACGAGGAGGAAGTCGGCTGCGCCGCAGCAGGTACACGGTTGCGGCGGCGGCGGCAGCGGCGGCGGCGGCGGCGCTGGCGGCTGGCAGCCACGACGGCGTCATCGAGGCCACAACCTTGTCCACGGGAATGAGGAAGCCCGACAGCTTCTCTTCGCGTCCCCCTGTTGATCTGAAAGGCGGTACGTGCCTTTTCTTTTGAGCTGCCTTCGACAAGGCGGACACACACGCACATCGCTCTCGGGCCCACAGACATCCCGCACACCCGCCCCCGCGCGCGCCCCACCCCGGCCGGGAGAAAGGGGAGTGACAGTTTGGGACGGCAACAGAACGAGATACCTCGCACATCTGCGAGAACGCAGGGTAAACGTAAGATTATGGCTCAGGCCACCTCTTGCGCCCCGACTGACCGATCTACCGTATGAGCTGGAAAGTTTTGACCGCGCAAGATATAAAGGGTGTCCTAAGGGCTCTGCTCGCAAGGCGCCCGCGTCGCAGACGCGGTACCATTGACAAATCTGCGATATACCCCCACACGAACAAATAGCCAAAATCCGAATACCGTGCACGAATCCGGCGATGTCGGACCCAAGCCTTCAGCTGGTGCCAAGACATTCGTAAAATTGAAGCCAAGAATCCGCCAAATCCGTGCTTTCGCGCTACCTGAGGGGAAAGCCGCTGATCGAGCCCAGCGTGCCCGCGGCCGCCTCCCGCGCAGCACCGCCGCTGCGGAATCGGATCGATCCCATGGAGGAGGAGGGCGCAGTCGGCCAGCGCAGCAGGCGGAGTCCCTCCCCGCGCCGGAGCCCCCCTGCAGTCGAGGGAGTCCTCGTTGGCGATGAAGGTGGCGACATCGAATCGCGGCCGACACACGTCACGGGAGGAATGGGCGATGAGCGGGAACGATGCGCGCTACGACGCCGACTCCGCCGTGCTCGTGGCCGCAGAAAGCCGCGCTCCAGGAGCACGCCAAGATGCAATGGCACGCTTGCTTCGATTCAGCTCTCTCGGCAGCAGAAGTGGGGCTGGAGCGGGTGGGGGTGGATGCCGAGGGGGAGCGTCTCCAGCTGCGCCCTGTGGCAGCTGCGCCCTGTGGCAGCTAGTCGAGGGACTTGGTAGTTGTGACCCCCCTGAGTGAGCGGACAGGAGAGAGAGAGCGTTTTGTGGTGTTTGTTGGTGTACGCAATAACGGGACAGGGTGGTTGTTCTCTCTATCTCCTCTTCTAGCTCTTAGCATGAGCTGCGCCCGGTGTCCGACCCCTTTTGCGCAGCAACACCTTAAACTTTTAGGCCCTCCAAATTCGGGTCGGAGCGTAGCGGAGTGGGCCCCGAGTTTGAAAAGGGCGACGGACGCTTGCGTCCTAGCCTCCAACAACGCCTCCCCGGCGCAGAGGGGCCCCCGGAGGGATGCTCAACCGCTCCACGCCACGCCGCTTGCGGCGGTCCTCTTCCCAGCTCCGCCGAGGGCCCGTGCGTTATCTTTTTTCTCGTCGTTGCTCGCGCCGGATGGCGAGGCCGCGAGGCAATCCCTTCATCGAGCGGTGCGCGCTCCTACCCAGCGCTTCATCCCCTCGCTGCGTCTGGAGCCTCCCGCGCGCGCCGCCCGCAGGACCTCGACGCAGGTCATCCTCGGCATCGTCGTCGTCGCCTTTCTGTGCAACTCCGCCACCTCGCACACCGACGACGGCCTGCCGTGGGAGGTGACGCTCGCGTCGCTGTGCACGCTCGGCGTCGTCTTTGGCGCCGTCTACGCCCAGAAGACCGAGATCGCCCTCTCGGTCGTCTCGATCCTCGGCGTGCTGATGCCGACCTACTTTGTGTACCACTCGGAGGTGCCATGCTCAAACTGGTCGCTCGGCTCGCACTTCCCGCTGAAAACCAGCCCGGGCGAGCTGCTGAGCGGCGCGTGGCGCCTCGACGCAAACACCTCGCGCTGGGACGCGCTGCTGCCCGCCGGGCTGTCCGTCTCGCAGCTCTCTCTGCTCTCGCCGGGCCTCGCCGTCACGGCAAACACGTCCGAAATCTACCACTCCGGCATCATGCTGACCGACAAGGCCGGCGGCGCCGCCGCCCTCCCCGCGCGTCGCGCGGCGCCGGGCCGGGCTGCCGACGCCGCGTCTCCGACTCGCCGCCTCGCCGCCTCCGCCTCGCCAGGTGACGGGCGACAAGTCGCACGAGTACTTGCTCCTGTCCTCGCCGCGCAAGGTCAAGGGGAGGGCGGTCTCGATCATGCTGCTCGCGCGCGTGCCGATGCGCTTCGAGGTGTGGCCAAAGGAGGAGACCGACTACACCTTCGACCTGCAGACCGCAGCCCACATCGTCGCGCCACCGACGTTCACCGGCGAGCTACAGCCCGCCGCCGCCGCCTCACCGCTGCCATCCCGCCGCCGCCGCCTCACCGCTGCAAGCCCGCCGACTCCCTGCTGCGAGCCAGCCGCCGCCGCCGCCGCCGCCGCTGCCTCCCACTACTGCACCGCCGCACCACCCGCGCTGCCACGCCGCCGGCCCTCATTTCGCCGCCCAGCGGCCCCGCCGTGCGTGCGTGGGCCTGCTCTGACCCCAGCCCTCCACCGCCGCCCCACCGCAAGGCGAGCTGGTCAAGCTCGACAAGGGCCCGGCGATGGAGGCGCTCGCGAAGAAGCAGAACCTGCGCCCCTTCATGCTCGATGTGTACAAGTTCGACTACAACTTCGACCGAGACTGAGGCCGGGGCGGAGCCCCGCGCACACAGCAGCGCCGCCGCGGCATCACACATTTAGTTCGCCCCCCGGGGTGTGTGTGTGGTTGGTCTACATGCAACCTCCAACAAACGCATTTTTTTCGAATGATCGTGAAAGCGAGAGCGCGTACGCCCATACGCGCACGTTACCAACGCGCAGAGTACCGGCTCTGGTACGGGGTGTGGACCCTGTGCCCCTGAGTTGACCAGGGGTTGTGCGCTGGGCCCTCCTGCTCGGCTCCAGCCAGTAGACAAGTCTTGTCATCAACAGAGTAGATGGATCTGACCTCGGGGCCGATGTGACCAAGCGCTGGTAGCGTGGTTTTACCTCACACCCACGGTCTCACAGTGTGCCGGCAGTCGCCGAGCAGTGTCGCTCACACAAGCCGCAGCACAAGTGACTGAGGGCCAGTGAGGGCGAGCCCATCGCTGTCACAGCTGTGGCAGCCGCACAGTAGGCTGTGTCAACTGTGCAGAGTGTGTGAGCAGCAGAGGAGCTGCTCTCCAGGCTTCTGTCGCAAAGAGCTGCATGCCACCGAAAGCGCTGTCGAGGTTCGCCGAGCGCGGCGAAATCCGGGGACGCCGTCACCGACGAGCGCGTTGGACTTTTCACTCCGGACAAAGACGGGGACACAGCGGACAGTGCGGGGTGTGTCCCCGTCATAGCGGCGAGGCGCGGGACCGTCTGTGGCGAGGTGGGTCGCGTCCTCGGATTTCCTGAACTCACGGTCCGCTCCCTCTGTGCTGGTAAATAAATAAACAAAACGGACACCTCTACTAGGAGGTGGGTAAAAAGGAACAGGTCCCCGCCCTGCGGTCTTTGTGCAGGGTTCTTTGTGGGTGTGGTCGGCGGCTAGCCGGGGTCGTCCTCCCGATGGGGGACTAGCACTAGCCGTCTTCCACATGGTCCCTCGGGTCCCTGCTGCTCCTAATCTCTTCGTACATCCTCCTGCTGATCTCCGCAACGTCCTGCTCCCTCCCTCGTCTCGCCCTGCGCGACTGCTCCGCCTCACCGTCGTCCGCCCTGCGTCGTCTGGTGACGGGTCCTCCATAGTCGGTTGAGGTCGCCGCCCTCCTCGTGCCTCTTCCCAGCGTTCCCTCGGCGGTCGATGCCGTCTGGTCCGCCTCCGCCGTCCCCGGGTCTGCCCTGCCCTCGTCTGCACTAGCTTCTGTTTCGTCATCACTGGCGCCTCTCCTCTTCTTTCTCCTCTTCTTGTATGCTTTGTACATCGCGTCGATTCCTTTTCGCGTGAGCACCATCCTGAAGCTCGCCCAGCAGCGGAACCGCTCCCGAAGTCGAAGGAGCATCATCAGTCTCACCCACTTCGCTCTCTGCCCACCGTCTCCGCTCCCTCCCGCTTGAGCCGCCGTCGCGGCCCTCGTTCGTCCCACTGGCTGTTGGCCTGTCTGCACGTTGCCTCCGTTATCCCTCCTCCTCCGCGACTCCCTCAAGGCCGGGCGGGCCTCCTTCCACCCAGCGAAGAGCTTCCTCAGCCACTCGATGTGTTCCTCTCTCTTCATTATGCGCGCCGTAGCCTCATCATTGAGCTGGATCCACCTCTGCACCGCTCCCGTCGCCGCCTCGGCCACGACTTGCAAGTTCCTCGTGACCCCGGCGCCAAGGTCCCTCCGACTCTTCTCCGGGAGATCATCTACCAGCGCCGGCAACACCCCCCCGACGGCTGGTGCTAGTGCATCGTACCCGTCCTCATCCAGCACCCTATAGCGTGAGCCCTTCAGCGCAGCGACATGCGCCATCCTCAGCGTCTTCAGCGTCTCCTTGGAGTCGGGTGCCGCCTGTGCCACTTTGCTGATCGCCGTCCCTGTCTGCGCTCGCGCTACTCTGAGGAACCATCTGGCCTGCTCCCTATTCCCCAGGCAGGCGCCGCTAAGCACGTGCGCCATTGTCGCTCTAGGCGGGTTCTCATCTTCCTCGGTCCATTGCTGCGCGGCTTTCCGCACGATCGGACACAGCGGGTCCCGCTTTAGTGCTGCCCTCCTCGCCGCGTCCCTCGCGGCCTTACAGACGAGGCAGCCCCTGAGGTCGCTCCTTGTGGCGGCGCCCGGGGTCTCCCTCCCCGCCTCGCCCCGCATGATCCTCTCGTGGTGCGTTCCGTGTGGCACCCCCGCTTGCTGCCGCACCCGCGCTCCCATGACGGTCTTTGTCACCACGTTATGATCATCCACATCGGCGAATTGTATCTCACGCTCGCCGTGCTGATCCTTGATCCGCTGACGCTTGTCCCATTTGTGTCTCGTCGTCCCCCTGACCACGTCGCTCCACAGCGGCCCCGTGACCCCTGCCGTGTGCGACCCCGCCGTGAGCCCCTCGCCGAGCCGTCCTCGCACCCACTCGTTCGTGTGGCCGCGTGTGGCATAATAGGTCCTCCGGTCCAGTACCTCCCGCCCCCCCTCTCTGTCTGCCGTCCTCCGGCGGTCCGTGTACACACACGGGCGCGTTCTCACTGCTTCACGGATGACGGCGGTGGCATCCTCAATCTCGCTGGCCCCCATGTATGCCGTCGCCGCGGCGTCGGCGTAGGCGTTGCTAGCGCACCCCGCGTGGCTCGGTACCCACAGGAACGTGACGGAGTCGAGCTGGGCGCGATATCTGCATATGCCCTCTCTGTGCTGGTTGTCGTTGTGGTTCTCCGATATTTAAGCGAACAGAGTTACCGGAGAGGCCCGACAGAGGCGAGAGCGGAGACCAGGCACGAATGACATACGAAATACGATCTAGTCGCAGCTCGACCGTTTACGCCCCGCCCCCACAGCGCGCCTCTCCTCCGCGCCTGCTGCTCCTCCGCCACCGCCCGGCGCGTCCGCCACGGGGTTCTCCGACACAATACACAATACAGTGCTCGGCGCCACCGCCGGCGAAAGGTAGCGGCTGGCGGCCTCAAAGTCGCGCTCCGCCAGCGCCTCGCGGACCAACGTCGATGAGAAAGCCGCCGCCTCGCCGCGAGCGGGCGAGGCGACGAAGACCCCCCTCACGGGCTGCTCGGCGGGCGGCGCGACCACCACGCCAACCTCGCCCATCCCTCCTCCCAGGCCGCACCTGGCCGCGTGGTCGGCTCCGCACACGTAGAAGAGGCGCCGCCCGCCGCCCAGCCTGCCCCGCAGCGCCTCGCACACCTCCGGAAAGTCGGGCCACTCTCCGGGCTGCGCCGCCTCCCACGCCGCCACCGACACGAGCGGGTCGGCCTCCACCGCCCGCTGCGCCGCGCAGAGGCGGAAGGCGGCGCTCAGCCCGATCGTACCGCTCGCCGCCGCCTTTGGCTGGACGTACCCGTCGTGCGAGGGCGAGAGGTACGCCTGCGGGACAGCCCGTGTGTCAAGGCAGGCGGGTGCGAGGGGAGGGGTGTGTGGAGCAAGGCTCTGAGGAGAGGGAGGTGTCGAGAGAGGGGGGTTGCATATGCCTGCGAGACGTGAAAGCCGTGCGCATGCAGCCGGCCCGCCGCGGCGTGCAGCATGTCAACGTGGCCTTGGTGGAGCGGGTTCATCGCCCCTGAGGACCGCCTCCCGCGCCGCAGCCGCCTCGTCGGGGGGGGGGGGGGCGCCTTGCCCGTCGGCCACAGCTCCACCCCAGAACCGAGTGGCGGAGGCTCGACGGCGAGCCCCGCCCCCGGGCAAGGAGCCCCGTGCAGGTTGGGACCCGGCGCCCCGCCCTCCTCCGCAGCTCCGCCCTCCTCCGCAGCTCCGCCCTCCTCATCCGCCCTCCGCAGCAGCTCCCCCCTCCGCAGCAGCTCCGCCCTCCGCAGCGTCGCCCTCCGCAACGCCGCCCTCCCGCCCCGCCTCTCCCGCCCGGCGCCTCCCGCCCGCCCCGCCAAAGCGCACAAACAGCGAGGAGCCCAGAGGGTGGCCGTGCCGCGTGCGAGACACCAGCGCCGCCGGCTCGCGCATGCGGTGGTGGCAGTACCCGACGGCGAGCGACGCAGTGCCGTGCGCCCACAGAACCTCGACGCCGCCCGCCGCAGCAACCAAACCGACCAGGCCCGCCGCCGACGCGCCGCCTCCTAGCGCGTCGATCGCTGCGGGGAGCGGATCGGAGGCACCGCCGAGCCACGCCTGCGCGGCGTTGAGGTGCGTGGAGAGGGAGGTGTGAAGAGACTGCGGTGCTCGTGAAGAGACTCGCCTGCGCGGCAGCCCTAGCCACGAGCAGCCGCATGACAGCCTCGCCCTCGCCAGAGACTGAGGCGCCCGCCGCCGTTGGGCAGCCGCCCTCGCCGCCGCCCTCGCCGCCGCCCTCGCCACCGCCGCCGCCGCCGCCGCCGCCCTCGCCACCGCCGCCGCCACTGCCGCCGGCGCGGCGCTTCTCCGCCCAGCAGCCGGCGCCAAAGCAAGCCGCCTCCCCGACCCTGCCGGGGTACTTGAGCCAGTGGCCGCCCGAGCTCACCGCGGCGGCGACCCTCAGCCCGCCGTCAATCACCACCTACGGACGCCCACAGCCGTCCATTGACCATCGCCCCGTCAGTCGTAGCCTTCAGCCTGCCGTCGCTGACACACCGCCCCGACCGTGTCGCTGAGGTGTGACGCGTCGACCTCTCCGTCCGCTCTCCGCCCGCCGACCTCCTCGCCGTCACGACCCGAGTCCGTCTCGAGCCAGTCGGAGTAGCGCTTCCAGCGACGCTGTGCCTCGGCAGTGACGAGGCCGTCCGAGCCGAGAGGAGTGCTGCCGTCACCGAGGCTCGCAGCGCAGTACCGCCGCGCACCCTCGCCACACAGCAGCATCGGGCGCACGCGGCCGTGGGAGAGAGGAACGCGCTGCTCCGCGGCGAGCAGGCTCGCCGCCCGCACCGGGTTGCGCACGCCAGGAACGGCGGCGACGCCGCCCCACGCTCCGGTGCTGCTGTCCATCGCGGAGGCGTCGCATTCCACGGCGCCGTCCAGGTTGAGGTTCGAGCCGCGGCCGGCGTTGCAGCACGGGTCGTCCTCCAGCACGGCGACTGCCTCGCGTGCCGCCGCGAGCGGACCGTCTTGCAGCGCCTCACGAGCGGCGATGCAGGCCCTGCGGCACGCGGCGAGGTAGGCCGGCTCGGCGGCGGGAGCGTGGAAGCCGGCGCCTGCGTGCACGATGACAACGTGCTCCATTGTGCCCTGGGCTCAGCTCCGCCGCCGTGTACGGCGCTCAGGCACCGCCACGTAGGCCGCTGGCTCAGGCTTCTGCGCTTCTCACCTCACTGTGGTGCGGCCGACACGATTCACAGCCTTGTTATTGATTCAACTTTGTTATTGAGAAGAAAATACGTCGTATGGCGCTGTGCGCTGGTCTGTGAGAGCAGGTTGAGGTGCGAGCCTTGGAGGCCCTGGGAATGGGGGGAGACTACCCGCGGGCCTAGAAGGCCCGCGCGCAGGGGGGTGGGGCATACCGGGCATTGAGACCGGTCATGAATGAGTGCGCGACACGCATGTTGCGAGCAGCGTTGTTGATGTTTTGCGCGTCGCCACAGACGGCGGCGCGCGAGAGCTGTTGCGAGTGGTGCTGGACAAAGCCCCGGGCGCTGCCGGAGGCTGTGCCGTGTAGTCGGTCGGTGCGGTCGACGGCGCTCGGGCTGCTGACCTCTTTGGCGAAGTTGTGGATGATTCTCTTCACGCGACAGGCGAGGCGCGGGCGACGGCTTCCTCAGAAGTGTATTGCCGAGACTGAGCGCGTCGGGCGAGTGAGTGGAAAGCGAGATGGCGTGCCGGCCGTGGGCCCGGACTTGTCGGTTGTCGGATGGGAGAGTACAGAGCGTCTTGGAGTGTGACTGTGTATGCGAGATCGGTCTTGGTAATAAGCACAGTCGGTCTATCGAAGCGATGCACTCGTTTGACGTTTCCGTTGCCCTCGGAGCTTGACACGAAGCTCAGCGCACCCCGCAAAACAGGAAGACGCACCCCAACAATGACCGCGCAGACGTCGGATCTCGTTGAGATATCTTGCAAAATCTGCTCTTCCCGAGCCGGCAGCCGCACACGCAGAGAGGCGCAGAAAGGCTACGAGTGCTCGGCGAGTTTTGAGACCTGCGCGGTCAAACCTGGGGGGAACTGACCGCATCAGGGTGGACTTCCGAAACCTGGGTGAGCACCTTTGACGGTTCTCGCTCCCTATCGAGCTCTTCTTGCCGGACGGCTCTTCCTGTGTGCCGGCACAGAGCTCCGTGCCAGCCGTCCAAGAACGTGATAGGAACGAGTGTTCGCGTTGGCGGATCGACCGTGCTTGTTATCAAGACCGATGTGACGTACACAGTGACACATCAGACGACACAGATTCTCCCACCCGCCAGGCCGCCAAAACGCTCTCGACGAGAGCCACAAGAAGCCGTCCGCACAGCAAGCCGGTGGAGGCCGAGCGCGCGGAATCGATGATGGCGTGCCCCCGGCCGTGGGCCCGGACGAAGGTCCTGGCTCGAACACGCGAGCAGAGGCCGTCGTGTGGGGCCACGGCGAGCCTCGGCGAGAAAGGTCAGCACCCTATCTCGCGCGGTCGGTTGGGTAGCTACTATGCGACGTGACGAGACACGAGTGATTGCGTCTCCCGATGCCAATCATCCGGCCCGCTGGGTGCGCTTCTGAGCTCCCCGGCCCTGGATGTGCGGTTAATGACTGCACTCCAAGTGCTCCAAGTCTCTCAGTTTCTTGCTTCTTTCGTCTAAATTTTTTCTTTCTACGAGAGAGAGAGAGAGAGAGAGAGAGAGAGAGAGAGAGAGAGAGAGAGAGAGAGAGAGAGAGATTTTTAGCAATACCAAACAACTCTAACACTCACACGTCATTTGGGGCCGTTTGTTTGTTGTTGTCTAAGAGAGAACTGAAGGTATTGGTGCAACCAGCCTAGTCGACTAATTCACGTTTGCGAGTACGAAAAATGCTTCCCGTGCGAAAAAAAAGCTCGCAAGCACACCACCGAAAAGGGCTCGGCGAGATCTCTCGATTGGCATCACTTCCCAAAAATCGACCCAAAAATCGCCCTCCAGACCCTCCCTGGTGGCCAGAGACGCGCGCCGCAGGCGAAGCGCTCGCCGCGGGCCTGTCCCACCGACTCCTGCCGACCACGCGTTGGCAGAGCGCTCCTGAGAGCACCAATCCTCGCTCAGAGAAGCGTCTTCCGCCGATGGAGCTCGACCCACGGCCGCAGTGGCTCGGGTTGGACACACCGGGTTGAGCCGGCCTTCTGCTGCCGGGTGGGCGGCCGCGCTTTGGCTTGGCCGGTGGCTCCGCGGCTAGCTCAGGCGGCGGCGGCTGCTCCGGCTCGGGCTCAGGCGGCGTTGGCGCCATCTCCTCCGTCGGGGCGGCGGGAGAGGAGGTGGGAGCGTCGGCGGGAGCGTCGGCGGGAGGCTGAGAGGTGGCGCCGGCCGAGAGAGAAGGCGGCAGGCGGGGCATGAAATCGGCGAGCGTCGGTTGGCTACGGCCGTCCGCCGTCCGAAGCCGCTTGTTCTTCTTCCCCTTCTTTCGTGCGCTGCTCGCACCAGAGAAGGGGAGGATTGACTGCACCAGCGTGTCGCCGTCGGCGGACTCGCCCGAGCTCGACGAGTCGTCCGGCTCGACGTACTCGAGGTCGTTGGCGTCGCCGGCGCTCTCCTCGCGCTTGGGGTGCTGCTTGTTCAGCGCGGCCAGGTGCGCGCCGCGCGCGGTCTTCTTCTTTTGCGGCATCTCTGCAGCTCGAGGCAGCGAGAGCGGGCACGCGGAGGACCAAATGCACCTGCGAGTGCATAGAGACGGCCCGAGATGGGTCAATCGTAGGCTACTCATGTGCCCTCGATGGATGGGAGTGGTCTGGGCGCGAGCGATTGGACAGAAATGGAGCAAAGAAAGCGCGCGTATTGCGTCATTGCGAGCGACAGCGCGTTGTTCCAGGAGCCAGCGCGGTCGAATCTGGCGATTCGGCTCCAATCGCTGGGTGCTCTGGGCCGGTCCCGATGGTGTGGGCACCGCGAGCGGCGCGCGGCGGTCTCGCGCGGGCCGTGTATACGCGGCGCGCTCACCAGTGTGAAAGATCGCGCTCTAGGCTGGTTGCACCAATAGAAGGCAGGTTCGATCGCCATCCAGAGCTGGCGAGGTACTCCCACGCCTCTCGGGGTTTTTGTCTGGCCGAGTCAACCCGAGAGGCGTGCCTCGCCTCGTCAAGTCTGTGGGACGGCCGAGCCTCGTTCAAGGGGCGCGTGCGTGCGTCCCCCTCTCGACTACGTTTGTTCACAGCCGGCGCGCGCGCCGGCGACGAATATGCGCGACTCGCCGCCGCGGCTCCGGGCCTCCAACGGCACGACCTACGCTCAACCACCGAGAGGCGCGCCGTCACACCACTCGCACAGCCTGCAGCGCGGCGCTGCGCCAGAGCTCGAGAGGGCCCGAGAAGGGTCCCAGATCTCCAGTAGCACACAATAGCACACGTAGCCACGCATACCCAACCATCCCCTGTCACCCCAGAGCAGATCCCCCCAGGCGGTGAGGTCCTTTCTGGTCCTTGAAGCTCACCCTCGCCCCCTGCCGCAGGCCCTCGGCAGACATCCTGGCACGCGCCAGGGCATGTACCGAGCGACCCCAGCCCGCTCTGGCGCGCGCGTTCGGCGCCGATTGGTGCCCTAGTCGGACCGTGCAACGGACGCGCGCTCTGCGCGCCACACACGCACTTGCCCAGAGCTCTGCGCAGAGGCAGAGAGAGCGCGCGCGCCCCCCGGGGCTGCTGCTGGCGCGCCGCGCGCGTGCGATCCCTCTCTCGCTGTCGGTATTCGCCGGGCGAGTTTTACAGCTAAAAGACATGGACAGCACAAGACGCACACGCTGCTGTGGTCACCGACGGTCGTGTCCACATGCGCGCAATGGCGCAATGGTGGGCAGCGCCAACGCGCAGGACCATGTTTGCGCGCGACATGCACGCACGGGTGCGCAGGCAGGCGAGGCCATGCCAAAGACTGCCCTGGGAGTCGCGCGCGCGCGTCTCCAGCCGACCGGTACGGCGGCAAGAGCTTGACGGCTGTCGTGCCCGCAGCACGACAGCCGTCAAGCCGCGCAGTCGGGTGGACGCGTGCGTCGGACTTTTTGCCAGCACCTCCACGAGTCTGTCCAGTGCACCCACTGGCCAGATGCCGAGCCTCGGAGGCTCAATCGAGCGCTGAGTCTGGCCGACCTGGCACTGCTGAGGCAGGTCACGCCTGCTGGGGCGAGCCTCGGCGAGACTGCGTCAGCTGTTCCCACAGCAGGCTGGAAGTACCTCGCCAGATCCAGAGATGGGTACGAAACAACGACAAGACGAACGCACGGGCAGAGGAGGCGAGCCTTCTTTTAGATTTTCCTTTAATTTTTTACTTAAAATCCAACGATTCGCCGCGGAAATTCTTTTTAGCGCCGCCAAAAGAAAAGCCCGTCGCTGCTGCGGGCCGCGCCTTCTCTCGAGTCTCGAGACACACAAAGCGGCCAAGCGCCGCTGCTGCTTGGCGGCCTCCGGAACCATGTCGAGGCCCACCGTCGAGGAGGCGGTGGAGGTGCTGATGATGAACGAGCCCAAGGCGTTCCGGATCGTCACCGAGGTGCTATTCAAGATTGTTCGCAACATCGAGCTCCACCCACACGAGCCAAAGTACAGCCAAATTTCGACGGGGTCGGCGGCCTACACTGGGAAAATCGCGTGCGCCAAGGGCGGCCTCCGATTCCTCCGCGCGGTAGGCTTCGAGAAGAGGGAAGCGGCCGCCGGCGGCGCCGGCTGCTCGAGCGACGCTGGTGACGCACCCACCCTCGTGCTGGCGGCTCCAGACGCGGAGGTGCTCGAGGCGGGCAAGCAGGCGCTCAAGGCGGCGGTGAAGGAGTTTGGGGCCAAGGTGGAGGCAGCGCGGGTCGCCGAGAACAAGGCCGCCGCGTTCAAGCTCGCCGAGCTCAAGCGCGTGTCGGCGCAAAACAACTCGAAGCGCGACGCAACGGCCGAGGCGGAGCGGCGGCAGATCATGGAGGGTATGGCGGCCGACAAAGCGGAGCTCGAGCGGCAGCGCGACCCGTCGAATTTCTGCTGAGTGTGGCGATCGCGCAGGGCGGCGATCAGCACCGCGCACGCGAATTGTTTCTTGGCGCAGAGCGGACAGCGCGCTCAGCTTGCGCACGTGGCTGCGCGAGTTGGGGGCGAGGGAGGGAGAAGCCGGTCAACGTGGCCGTGGCCAAGAAAATCAAAATATTACGCCTCTATTTTGGCTCGCGAAAAAAAACTACGGGGTTGGGCGTTAGACGTTACACGTTACAGAGCGTCAGAGAGGTCGGTGTAACGGGTGTGTAAGGGGGAGACAGAGCACTGCCACTGGCTCGTGAAATTGCAATTTTTTATAGCACTAGTGCCTATAGGGCTAGTGTGCGTGCGACACCCCGCCCCCGCACCACGCACCACGCATCCGCGGTGGTCCACGCGCCAGCCGCACGGCCGCGCACCGCGACTTGATATTCAAGCCCGCCAGACGCCAGTGATGCTGGAGATGATGGAGAGGGGGGACGACACCGCTCTCGATCTCTACCCTCTGGGGGGTCCCTCAGCGGCGTGCACCTCGATCCTGGACCGTGTTTGTTACCCCCCCCCCCCCCCCCCCAAATGAACACACCAAGCGAGGGTCGAAAGACCCCAGATTGGCATCCATGTCCGACAGGCGGTGGCAGCCCGCCACAACGACCCCTGGAATTGCGACTCGCCGCTTTCCTCCCGCTGTGATTCTGTGTGAGCTCTGTGTCGTGATCTGCTAACAAGATACCTAAAAGCGAGGGAGGGCGATCCCGGATCCTGCTGAACAAGCTCCTCTTGTAGCTCGATCGGTCACACCGCCATCGCCGTCGGGGAGAGGGGGGACGACACTGCTTCGGCAGCGTGCACCTCGATCCTGTACCGTGTTTGTTATGACCCCCCCCCCAATGAACACTCCAGTGAGGGAGGGCGAGACGATCGAGGCACGAGGGGTCCCGTACCACGCGGAATCGACCCTATCCAGTGCTCAAGTGCTCAAGGGGGAGGGCGAGACGATCGAGGGGTCCCGTACCATGCGGAATCGACCCTCAGAGAGATTGTCAGAGATTGTTTTGCCCATCAGTGCTAAAGTGCTCAAGTGTAGTCCGTCCCCCCTTGGAGTGCCTTGCGCTGGAACGCGATGAGTGTCTTCTTCACCTTTTTGTCGCGCTCGCAGTCAGGACAGCTGCCTCAGTTCGGTTTGGGGTTGAGCGTTACGACCCGGCGTGTTGGAGGAGTTCCGTTGGAGGTATGGGAGACGGTCGCGCCGACCGATGGGGACGGCACGCGGCTCCCTCCGGGCGTCGCCTTGTTGTGAGCATGACCGCAAGAAGAGAAGTACAGCGATCGCCTTCTCGCTGGCCTCTCCGCAGGCCCCCCCGACCGCGTCGAACTCATCGGCGCGGGCTCTCTCGGCTACGGGACCGGCCCCAGCTTCGGCTGAGGGCTAACAAGCTGCCGAGCCCAAATCACTGTGAGAGTCGTGATTTCTTGTTGGTTAATAAAAATCTCTCTCTCTGACCGCAAGGTCAGGCAGGTCAGAGTGAGCGCAATAAAAAATCACCACCAAAAGTATCGAACCAACTCTTCTTTTTATCCCTTGCCCTGCCCCTGGGTGTTTTGCGCTAGGCACTCGCGGGCATAAATTCTTCTCTTTAAGCACCAATTCTTTTATTGGTGTACCTGTGTTAGTGCCAGTGCGCGCCAGTCCCGTGCCCAGTGTTGTGCGAGGCGAGGGAGTTGGATCCCTTGGAGCACTTGGAGTGCAGTCAGTAACCTCACATCCAGGGCCGAGGAGCTGAGAAGCGCACCCAGCGGGCCGGATGATCGGCATCGGGCTACGGGCTAGAGAGCCCTGACCCCTAGCTAGGGGGGGTGCGCGTTCGCAAGGAAAGGGCCTTAAAGTAAACACGGGTCTCCGAGGGTTAGTCCGCGCTCCAGGTTTCCCCTAGCAGCGGAGCGCCCCCCCTCTACTCGGAGCTAATAAACACCAGACACGCACACGACGTACATCCTCACTCGACGTCACCCCTCGAGGCTTCTCCGTCCAGCCTCCCCCCCTCGGTCTGGAGGGGCCCTCTTATCCCCTCGGTCCTCCCCCCACTCGCTTTCCGCTGGTTGGGCAACGGATGCGGGGCCCGGCCCCCCCTCCTAGCCTTTTTCGGCCGCGGCCCCGCCGCCGTCTCGCCCACTCTGCCTGCTCCTGTTGACTCCACCTCCGGTGATCCCATGCCCAACTCCTCGGGCGAGGGCGGCGGCATTGGATCGCCACGCCGCCCCTCCCCGGGAAGTGGGGCCAGCTCTCTTCGGTCGAGGACTCGCGCCCGCCCCCGCGGTCTCTCTATCGTCCTCGGCTCGTCCGTACGTCCCGACTCTACTCGCAGAGGCCGCGTCAGCTCGTCTCTCGCCTCCTCCGACAGCTGACCCCAAGCCCCCCCTGGGGCCCTCCGGCCTCGGCCTTCCGGCTCGCCGGTGGGCCCGTTATCGTACTGCGGCCCCTCCCCTCCCCCAGCTCCTCCTTCCGGGTACTCCAGCCTCCGGCGGGGCGGTCCCGGACCCCCCAGGTTATTCCGAGCGGGTCCATACGGTGGCGGCCCCGCCGGCGGCAGGGGTGGAGGCGGTGGCAGGGGCGGCGGGTACGGTGGCGGCCCCCGCGGCCCAAACGCCTGGTGTGGAGCCGCTGGGGCGGCCCCACGACCCTGCAGCCGTTCCAGTGGCGGGGGCGGAAGTGGCAGTGTGGGTGGCGGAAACGATGGCGGCACTGGCGGCTGCACCTGCTAGTCATGGAAATTCTTTTATTCAAACCGCGCCCTGCTCGCGGTCTATCGGAGCTATCGGAGACGGAGCATGCTCACCCGCCAGCGCGCCCTCCTCGCCCTGATCGTCGCCGTGCTCGTTTCCCTCCACCGAAACAGGCCAGACTCGATCGAACGGATCGTTGCCGTCGTCGGTCCTTGGATCCGCGCCCTCCGACGCCGAGCAGCAGAGTTGAGCAACGGGCGCGAGGCAGCACTATGCCTTTCCTTTGCTCGTAACGCGCTCCTTCACGTGCGCGCTCTGCTTGAGCCGCCAAGGCTCAAGCTGGTGGGAGCGTACCAGGACTGCCGCAGCGAGAGCGAGGAGAGCGAGCCAGAGGCCGCACCGGTCGCCACGCCACCCGTCCCGAGCAGGCCGCCGCCGCGGCGGCCGATAACCCAGACAAGTGAGTCTGGCTGCCAGGACGCGCCCGCCGCCCGCGCCTCCAAGCCCCTGGGCCCGGTCGAAGTCACCGAAACCAACACCGCCGCATTCGGACACGGCGTGATCACGAGCGGCAAGACCTCGCCAGACCAGCAGGCTGGCGCTGCGCTCCTCCGGACCAAGCAACAGCTCGGAATCACCGGGAGGCACATGGGTTCCGATATCCAGTGAGACCACGGACGGAGATCGGCTTTGCAGTAGTCGAAGGCAACGGCAACAGGAATGTTGCACGCTGCTGGATGCAACAACCGATCTCCTCTCGGTGAGGGTTTCGTCTGTCGTGTAAATATCCTGTACCATGGTCGCGCGGACTCGTGGGATGCGCGGAGCATCGGGTGTCGGGCTGCGGATGTGCAATGTGCAGCATGCCCACCATGGCGCATGTCCTGGGTTTGTGGCGGGCGCATGCCGCATGGGCCATATGGCATGCGCATGGCCATGTGTGCGCCGGTGTGCGGGGGCGGGGGGGGGGGCCGGGGGCCGCATGGGGGCAGGAAAATCGTCTTTTCTAAAAGTAAAAAATCGTCTTTTCTAAAAGCGAGAAGCCGCCGCACGAAGGCGCGCGAAAGTGCCGCAACGCCAACATACGGCCAAACAGCGACACGGCTCTCAAAGTCAATGTCAAACGCAATTGTCAAACGGGGCGTGGCGCGTGCCGGTGCGGTTCGGGGAGAGATCTGAGATGCAGATCGTGGTCTCAGATCGTGGGGTCCCAATACGCTGCACGCGTCGCGGGGAGACCGCAGCCGATTGGAGGACTGCGGCGCCCTCTGTGCAGCACACGCGCCCACGCCGCGCATCACCGCGCCGCCCTGCACGCGGCGGCGCAATGCACAGTCATGTAGTCCGGGTTCCGCTTGCACTCGCCCGCCTCCGCCCACTGCACGCACGGCAGAGAGTTGTCGGACGCTGGAGTCTCTTCGGCCGCGGCCTCGGAAACGCCAGGATCGGCAGCAGCACCCGCGCCCGCCGCCTCTACCGCGGCATCCACAGCCTCTGCAGCCTCTGCAGCCTCCGCCTCCGCCCGTGCCGCCTCCGCCCGCGCCGCCTCCGCTTCAATCGCCTGCGCCGCAACCGCCGCCCGCGCAGCCTCCGCCCGAGCCTCCCTCCGCTCGAGGGAGAGCTCGAGGAGAGGGTCGGCTCCCTCCGCTTGCGCAAGCTCTGCCCGCGCCGCCTCCGCTCGCGCCGCCTCGAGCGCATGCGACGCCGCGGTCCGCGCCTCCCGCCCCCCGCCCCCCTCCGGCTCGCCGTCGCGCCGCCACTCCGCCGGCCACTCGTCCGCAGGGTCGCCGCCTACGGGAGAGAGCGGGCAGGGAAGGCTCAGGGGGGAGGCCCCTCCACCCTTCGCAGGCCCGCCCGGCGTCAGCGTCGCCGCGTGCGCGCGAGGAGGCGCCTCCTGCCCTCAAGCCTGCCCCGCCCAGCACGAGGCCGAGCCCCTGCTTGGCGACCACGGCGAGGAGCGGCAGCAGCAGCAGCGAGACGAGCACGGCCCCGCTCAGAGAGGAGCCCCTCGCCGCAGGCGCAGCCTCCTCCTCCCCCTCCTCCTCCCCCTCCCCCTCCGCCTCCGCCTCCGCCTCCTCCGCCTCCTCCGCCTCCTCCGCCTCCGCCTCCGCCTCCGCCTCCCCTCCCGCCGCCTCCGCCTTCGCTTCCGTCGCCCTCGCTTCCGCAGCCTCCGCCTCCGCCTTTGCCGCCTTTGCCGCCTCCGCCTCCATCTTCGCCTCCGCCTCCGCCTTCGCCTCCGCCTCCGCCTTTGCCTCGGCCGCCGCCTCCGCCTCCGCCTCCGCCTCCGCCGCCTTCGCCGCCTCCTTCCCCGCCGCGATGCCCGCCCGGACGGCGGCCGACTCCACAGCTGCCCCGCTCGCCTCGCCGGCCGCCGCCGCCTTCGCCTCGCTCTCCTCGCTCTCCTCGAGAGCACTTCGCAGCGCTTTGATCTCGCGCACCTTCTCGACGGCCGCGAGCTTGTCGCCGGCGGCGCGCAGGGCGATCGCCGCCTCCTTGAGAGCGGCCATCTTGGCGCGCGTCCCCTCCGCCCCCAGCTTCGACACCTCCTCTCCCGCGCGAGCCGACAGCTCTGGCGTGCCGTCGCGCAGAGGGGCAGCCGCCGCCATCGGCTTGAGCGCGCTGGTGGGGCGGAGGTGAGACCGCGCGCTCGCGGCCTGCTTGAGCGTCGGCGTTAGCGCCTCGCCCGTCCTCTTCCGCTGCTCGATCAGCTTGTCCACGAGGAGCGGGTCGACAAACTCGGGACTGGGCGCCGCCTGCGACTTGCAATCCTCGACGCTCGACTCGCCGGTCCGTATCTTGTTCTTCTGCTCGTCGAGGCGCCGCCGGAGCGTTGCGTCGGTGATGTCGCCCATTGTCGCAGCCGGGCGTCGATATGCGTCGTCACGGAGTGGGGGTCAGATGTGGGCGGTGAGCGCGAGTGACTTTGCACTGAATATGGCTGCCGCGAGCACCACCAGCACCACCAGGAGCCACCACCAGGCGCACGGAAACCTGCGCGAGGAAGAAACCGCGCGGCCCTGAATGCCCGCTTTTCTTTCTTTTTTTAATATATAGAAACTGCGAAGAGAGATAGGAAGATGTAGCGAGACACTCGAGGGTGGGCGACGCCTAGCACCACACTTCTCTCCTCAAACCCTGGCGGCGTGCCGTCCTTTCGTCACCCTTTTTATTTCTTTTTAAGAAGGAAAAAAATCGCCTGGCAAGCCGGCGAGTTGGGACTAGAGAGAGCGCCCCTTGCCTGCACCAGGGCGCTCGTTGCTCCTCCGTCTTGTGTCTTCCTGAGACCCACCCTTGCCCATGTCGCTCGCGTGGGACAGCCCCTGCACCGACCCGAGCGCGCTCCACGACGGGCTCGCGGCGCGGCTCGCGCGGCTCGACGCCCTCCTTGGACGGCTGCGCGGCGATGCGCCTCAGATTTCCGGGCGCGAGCTCTCGCTGGCGAGATCGCAGACCAAGCTGTCCGCCCGCCTCCAAGCCCGCATCCAGCGCGAGGCGGCCGCCCCGGTCGTCCCGTCCTCCCCGCGGCTAGATGAGAGCCCCAGCTCGTTCGCCGCGCTGGACAACCCGGAGCTGCTCGAGCACGCGCTCTCGTTTGTGCAGTCTCCGGGCGCGCTCGCGCGGTGCGGCGAGGTGTGCGCGGGCTGGTACCTGGCGAGCCGGATGCACTCCCTGTGGGAGAGGCAGCTCCGCGCCTCGGGCAAGCTCGGCCCGTCGCCCGCCGCTCCGATGGTCTTTGAGGACGAGTACACCCTCTGCGAGACGTTCGGGAGGATCCACGCGCATGGGTGCCGGCCGCTCGACTCGGGCTCGGCGCTCGCGGGCACGATCGATGCGCACGTCGACGACCTCGCCGCGTACGATATCACTGCCCGCATCGTCGAGCCGGACGGCGCGCGCGCGCCCCTCGCCGCCGGGACCGGCGCGCTCTCTCTCGCGTCGGGGCCGGGCGGTGCGTTGTATTCGGGCTCGCACGCGTCGCGAGGCCCGGTGACGATCCGGTGCCTTTGCACCGCCGAGGCGGGCCTCCTTTTTCCTCTCTCTACTCCCCTCTGCAAACGAGCCAGCAGCCCTTCCTCGCTGCCCTAGGCGGACCTCCTACGCACGGCACGCACGGCACTCGGCCGCGCCGGCGGCCTGCCCTGCGCCACCTCGCCGCACCTGCAGCCCGTTTTGCAAACCATCTGCTGCGAGGCGAGACCAGCGGAGATGTAGCCGAGATGTAGCCAAGATAGCACCTGCAGCCCGCCCTGCAAACCATCTGCTGCGAGGTGACGCCGCTCCAGCTCTGGCCCCAACCCTCACCAACCTCGCACCACGACCCTGACCCTGACCCTGACCCTGACCCTGACCCTACCCTCCTTCCGCACCCTGACCCTCCTCCTGCACCCTCACCCCACACCCCTCACCGCTCTCACCCCACACCCCTCACCCCTGACCGCTCTCACCCCTCACCGCTCTCACCGCTCACCGCTCTCCCTTCTGCTGCGAGGCGCGGCCGGCGGCCACCGCGAGCGAGCGGGCCGACGGGCGAGTGCACGCCTTCGTCGTCACGCCCGCCTTCGACGTCTCCCTCGAGCACAGGCCTCGCGCGGCAGCTAGCCTCTTCGGAGCGTTGTTGCTGCAACTCTCTCCTGATCTGCCTCTCCCTCGAGCCACAGGCTCAAGGGGCCGCCGCTGCCGCCGCTGCAGGCGTGGCGCATCTTTCAGCAGGTCGCGCACGGACTCGCCTCGCTCCACGCCCAGGGCTTCGCGCACGGCCGCGTCCTCCTCCCGTCCGTCGTCCTCGCGTCTGGGCCGAGGCCCCAGCAGCGCTGCACTGCTGCGCCACCCCCGCCCACCCCCCGGGCCGGGCTTGGGACGGGAACCCCCCTTTTTTAAGGGTTTTGGGGGCCCTTGATTGGGTCCCCCCCCCGAGGGGGGGTCTTCCCCCCCCTGAAAGGCCGCCCCTTGCCCCCCCGGGTTGGGGGGAGGAGGGGGCCGGCAACCCGGGGGGGTTTAAAATTTCCAAAGAAAACAAGGAGGGCGAGGCTTCCAAGGGGCGGAGCCCGAAAAAACCCCCCTTCAGGGGGGGGCTCCCCCCCCCATGGAACGGCTAAGGGGGGGTAGGCCTCTTTGGTTCTGTAAGCCTCAACCAACCCCAGAATTTGCAGTTCGGGGGGGGGGGAATTTGGGGAAGCCCCCCCCCCGGCCCACCCCCCCCTTTGTATTCTCCAGGGGGGAGCCCTTTTTGGGGCCCTTTGGCCCCCCCCCCCCCCCCCCCTCTACCCGAGTAGGCGCACCCCTTCCTCGCGGCAGACGTGGCCGACCTCGGCCGGCTGCTGCTGCGGATGCTCCTCCAGCCCTTCAAGAGCCGCGCCGCCGCCGCCGCGCAATGGCCGGCCACCCCGCCGCAGCCGAGCGCTTTTGCGCCGCAGCTCCGCCGCCTCATCCTCTCCCTTGTCTCGCCCACCGCCCGCGCCCGCCCGACCGCGCGCCACGTCTTCGACGCGGCTGGGCGGGTCGACACGGCTGCAGTGGCCGCGCTCACGCCCGGCGGTGCGAGCAGCGAGGGAGAGCTCGAGGAGAGGGTTGGCTCCCTCTGCTCGTGCTGGCAGCGGGTCGACGCCGCGGCGAGAGGGACGCACGTCGCGCCGTCCGACCTGCGGCTGCTCCGCCGGTCGCAGCCGCGCTTCTCGCAGCTGTCCCTCGCAGGGTCTGCGTCAGTGACGGACGAGTGGCTCGAGGCGCTCGCGGCGGGCCACGCGGCCACGCTCCAGCGGCTCGACCTGACCGGCTGCACGGCCCTCTCGAGGAGCCTTCCCACAGCCCCGCCTCCCTCCGCCCCGCCTCCCACGGCCCCGCTACCGGCCGCCCCGCCGCTTCGTCGTCGCCCGCCCGCCGCCGCCCACCCCGCCGCGTTCTACGCCGCCCTCAGTTCTTTTGCCGCCGCCCACGGCCATTCGTTTTCACCCGCCGCGTCTGCCGCTCCGCCCCGCACAGGTCGGAGAGGCCTCTCAAGGCGTTGCGTTCGCTCACGGCGCTGCGCGGGCTGCGGCTGCCCGCCATGTTGTGGGAGGAGCGCAGCCTTGCCGAGTGCCTCGCCTCGCTGCCGCACCTCTGCTCGCTCGACGCGGCGAGCTGCGGCGACCTCCACCGCGCGCGCGAGGCGCTGCACGACCAGTGCAGCATCCTGTGCAACATCCTGCGAGGCAAGTGACATCTACGATCGAGTGAAACCCTCTCTCGTGCATGGTGTCTTCAGAATGATGCGTGTCGCGCGCGGTGTGCGCGTTGTATGCTTTCGGGAATTACATGGTTTATTTTTCGCTCAAATGCGCTGACGCAGAAAACGAGATCGACCGTCTACGGCAAATAGGCGGCAATGTGAAAGATTCGGGAGCGGAAGCACAGTGCGGTGTCATGTGTCGGACCGACTCGCGCCGCGATTGCTGCTATCCAGACGCGCAGCGTCGTGCCCGCTGGCGTCTGCTGTCTTGGCCGTCCACCCGACCGGTGCGGTCTCCGTGTTGTTCTCGAGCCAGAGGCCGACCGAGGCGCCGAGGCAGCCCATGACTCCAAGCAGCACGCGTTGTCGGCCGGGCAGGTTCTTATAGCGCTCCCAGATCGTGCTCATTGATGTGCTGCTTGAACGGCCAAAGCCAAGCGAAGGGCGGCGAGCTCCCTCCCACAAAAAGTGGGCACGGGAGGAGGGACTGGCAGTACCGGGTTGAGAAAAAGAATTTTCGGGAGCTGGACTGGCGCGCACTGAGAAAAAGAACAACGCGCGAGCGGAGCTGTGAAGTGCTGCAGGGCTCACGCGGTCACAGTCCCAGAGTCCGCAAGCGAGAGTGCCAATTGCCAAAGCCAATCGTTACCTCACGAGGCGAGAGAGGGCTTGCCCAGAACTCACCACTACAGCGGTACAGCTACAGGTAGCGAGGACGATACAGGATCAGGAAGGAGGATCTAATCCTACAGTACCGAACTCCTACCACAATCCACAAGTATAAATAGTCCATAGCTGGGGTCCCGTACCACGCGGAATCGACCCTATCCAGTGCTCAAGTGCTCAATAGCTTACAGACTACACACAGTCGTAGACGAAGAGCAGTCAGAGGAAGAGGCACCCCGGCCGCCGAGGAAAAGGTGGCGGTTCGAGAACGATTCGTAGCAATCAATTCGATGAGTCAGGGGGAGGGGGCGAGCAAACAGCATGAAGAGGATGGAGAGCCGGTGACGAAAGCCCAGAAGCAGCGCCTACGCAAACGAATGGAGGGATCGGCAAGAAAATCGGGGGATCAAAAGTCATACGAGAAAGACCGCAGCAAGAGGCGAAGAGGAGGATGAGTGGTGCGGGAAAATTTCTGAACGGCCGAGCCTGCAAAGCAGGCCCGGACAACTAAGAAGGTCCCTCGCCCAGTGTTCATAGATCGTAGTGGAACTTAACAATGCTCGTATAACCATGATCGATGCGAGGACGCAAGTTCCCCACACCAAACTCGGCCATTCCAACGGCCAGACCGCTCCCTCGCTTAACCTTAAGGCTGATTGGCTAGACGAGTGGTCTACCTCCAACGGGGCGGTCCCCGGGAACGCGTGGAACCTGCCCACCTCGGTAGGACGGTGGTTTGGCGCCGACGGACCGCCCTCTCCAGTCTCCACCACACCCCTGCCCAGGGATCTACAATGCTGTCTTAAGGTCCGACCTGTGGGCTCTGCCTGCGCTCGGCACCGGGCACCGCCTCGGTATACAAAATGCGCCTGCGGGCGGACCCTTACAGATCACAGATCACTAAAGCCGTACACACACACTACACATCAGGACATCACCCGGGTACTCACACGCGCCCCCTAGCACGCACCCGATACGAGTCCTCCAGCGCCGCAATGGTATCGCCAATCACGTCCATGAGAAAGAGCCAGAACCTCGCATCGACCAGCGGTGCTTGGTACTCCACATAGATCACTTCTGCGATGAACGGCATCTGAGCTTTTCCTACCCTGCGAAGGAACTCATGGTAGTTGAACACATGGAACGCCTGCGTGCCGGGACTAATGAGCGGCTGCGCAATGAGCGGCGGACCCTCCGGGAAGCCGCAAGCAAATCGCTCAAAGAAGCGGTCAATTTGGAACTCATGTCCCTCAGCGCGAAGCTCAAGATCTTCGTCAAGAGACCACATGTAGCGCGCGCGTGATTCCATCGCCAAGCGCTTAACATTACATGTACTGCAGATACTGCTTAGGATGAAACCGATGTTCGAGGGGCGTTGGATCCACGACATGCAGCACGTGGCCGCTCTCCGCCTGAGCGTCCGCCCACGATGAGGATTGGTGGTCGAAGGACACAAGAAGAAAGCTGACTGGAACGCCTGATCGAGCGGACCATGCGGTGAGCGCAGCGGCGTTTGCGACCCATCGAAAGCGCGTCCTGTTTGCAGAGGAGACCACTGAGGTCACGAGCAGGGAGTGGAGAACGGATTGCAGATTGCAACATTCATCAGTCGTGTCCAGGCGCATCACGTTTGATCGACACTTGCCTGAGGCCGCCCAATCCGCGAGCAGATCGAACAGGGACGGGAGGGATTGTGGCGCCGCCGGCGCCCCGACCGACGCGCGCCGCGCGGTATGTGACCCTTTTCCCGCGCCGCCGCGTGATCAGAGCTCCGAAGCAGGCTGTTTTACATTGGTAATTCTTGTCAAACTTTTTTCTGACATGTCTTTTAGAATTTAAACAAAACAACTCCTTTTAGAATTTTACACTCCTTTTAGAACTGCTTCTAGAATCGGACGCACGATCCTACCACGTGGACCACCCGAGCACAAGCACAAGCAAGCAAGCACAAGTGTAGAGGGATTGGCAATGGAGGCTCCATCCACGACGGCGGGCTTGAGCACTTGAGCACTGGATAGGGTCGGTTCCGCATGGTACGGGACCCCTCGATCGTCTCGCCCACCCTCACTGGTGTGTTCATTGGGGGGGGTCATAACAAACACGGTACAGGATCGAGGTGCACGCTGCCAAAGCAGTGTCGTCCCCCCTCTCCCCGGCGGGCTCACGTGATGACGAGGGGTGCGCTCCGGAGGCCGGCTCCGTGCGCACCCACATGCCTTCGCAGGAGAGGAGCAGAGCCTCGGCGCCGCCAGCGGGCGCTGCGTCGGCCTCGGCGCTTTATTTTTTTCGTCGTGGATTCGAACAACAAAGTCGCGGACTAACAGACACAGACTGGCGCCCTCCTCGTTCCGGCCGGGTTGGGAAGAGGCACGAGGAGGGCGGCGACCTCAACCGACTATGGAGGTCCCGTCGCCAGACGACGCAGGGCAGACGACGGGGAGGCAGAGCAGACGCGCAGGGCGAGACGAGAGAGGGAGCAGGACGTCGCGGAGATCAGCAGGAGGATGTACGAAAAGATTAAGAGTAGCAGGGACCCGAGGGACCATGTGGAAGACGCGGCTAGTGCTAGTCGTAGTCCCCCCCGCCCGTCGGGAGGACGACCCCGGCTAGTGTCGCCGACCACACCCACAAAAGAACCCTGCACATAAAGATCGCACGGGCGGGGACCTCTGTTCCTTTTTACCCATCTCCTAGTAGAGGTGTCCGTTTTTATTTATTTATTTATTTGGCACACTAGAAAAAAGAAATTGGAATTCGACCCGCTCTACGCCGTCGCCGTATACTGCGCTGGTTCGATCACACACATATACATAGACAACACACGGCTCATAGCACGCATCATGCGAGTACGGAACAAATGGGTCGCTCTCGAACGCCTTAGCGGCTTCTACCGCACTACAGTTGTACCGGGGGACAGAGCAACGCGGCCGTGTCTACATAGCGCCCCATCGCAACAACTTTCGGGCTCCCACCTGCGAGCGCATCTCAGGCGTCGGAGGCGGCGGTGCCGGTGGCGGCGGCAGCTCGGCGCGCCGCCGCCTCCGCGGCCCTCTCTGCCGGCGACGGCTCCCCCGAGGGCGGCGGCGGCGGCGGCGGCTCCTCCTCCTCGGTCTCCCCGTCCTCCTCAGTGGTGGAGCCGGTCAGGTCGATGGCGTCCCCACCAGCCTCGCCGGCAGCCGCAGCGCAGCCCGACGTGGTCGCTGCTGGCGCAGTCGCAGACACAGACGCACCTCCACCGCCCGCCGCGCCGCCCGCCGCACCGCCGCCGTAGCCGAGACTGAGCGCGATGGCTTGCTGCAGCGCCTCTTCCTCCTCCGCCGCCGTCGCCGGCGCCGCCTCCTGCCGTCTCGCCTTCTTCGCTCCCCCAAAGAGCCGCTCGCCGCCGCCGCCGCCGCCGCTCGCGCCGCCGCCGCCGCTCGCGCCGCAGCCGCCGCTGTTGCTACCGCTGCGCTTGCCGCCCACCCGCGGGCTCGCCGGCGGCGGCGACGCACTAGCGCCGGGGCCACTTTGCTGCGGTGGTCTGCCGCCTTGCTGCCGGCCTCCCTTTGCCCCGAGCACGAGGCGGGGGGCCGAGGCGCCGCCTTGCCACAGGGTCGCCTAGTGGGCGACAGGACAGCCACCCATCAGCCGTATCACCGGTCCTCAGGGAGGGTGCGTGCCGGCTGGGCCGAGCCTCAGGCTCGCCTCGATCCGTCCGACGGCGGCGGCGATGGCATCGACGTCGGGCGGCACGCTGAGCCACCGCTGCGCGCCCGCCGCGTCGAGGTAGAGCGGGCAGCGCGTCGGGACGCCGTGCAGCGCCTGCGGCTTTGCGCGCTCCGCGAGCAGAGGCACGTTGACGCTGTTGGTCGTCAAAATGACAAAGTGCGAGCCGCAGTACAGCGCGGCGAGGAAGAAGAGCGGGTGCTCGCCGTCCGGCTTGCGGCAGGTCACGCCCTCGGCAAAGGCGGTCACCGCGACCGCGCATAGGCGGCCGGCCGCGAGAGCCTCTCGCCACGTCTTGCGCTGCAGCCAGTCGCCTCCGTCCAGCCAGATGTTGTGCGTCGCCAGCCGCTGGATGCCCCAGGTGAGCGTGCGCACAGCGAGCTCGTCGCCCTGCCTGACGAGGCACGGCCAGCCCTCCACGCCTCGGACGCCTTTTGGGTTGCGCTTCGTCCTCTCCTCGCACGACTTGGAGCCCACGTGGTACGGCTCGGGGGAAGGAGAGACGCGAGGCAGCGCCTGCACACCCGCGGCGCGTAGCTCGGAGACGATTCGGTCGGCGGCAAAGGCGATGGCGGCGCGGCCGCACATATGTGTATGAGCGTTGGCCCGGCGAGCAGGGTTGGCGGGATGAGCGCCTTCGCGGCTGGAGAGAGGCGTGCTGGAATTCTCTTGGTTCAAAAATACTGGCGCGCACACACTGGCACAACACAGGTACACCTATAGCACATGCTAATGTCGGTTAGTAGCGGCGTATGCCAGTGCAAAAGGGGCCACCGCCTGGGTGGATTGGAGCACGCGTGGAGCGCAATGCGTGCAAACTTAGCGCTTAGGAGCGTTATCTTGGAAAGACTTAGATTTAAGAGTACCCGTTACCAGCGCACTCATGGGCGTCTGATGCTCCGGCGGAGGGTCGGCGGCCCGCCCGAGGGGATTGAGGACGACGAGGACGAGGACGACGAGGACGACGAGTGAGCGAACGAGGAGGGAGGGACTCGAGGCCGGGACGTTGCGGCCGGCGGCGCAGGAATCGCCGGCGGCACGAGGGGGAAGCGGAAGGGTCAAGGGTGGACAGGGGTATTGGCGAGGAAGAGGGGATTGGTGGGCGTAATTCGCGTGCGCGGCCGACGCTGTGGTTGAGCCTCGCGTGTGTTGCCGCAATCGCGTTTCAGGGGGGTGCAACTGCAAGTGCGCCGCGGGTGTGGAGCAGCGCCAGCGGGACGGTTCTGGTGGTGCGCCGCGCGGGACTTGGGGCGAGGTTGGGGAGGGAGCGGGCTGAGAGCGGTTTCTGCGCAAAAAATACGATGCTCTCTCGTCTCTGAGACTGGGTCTCTGGAAAACTATGCTCGCGTGAACACCACAGGCGGCCGCATGGACCCATGCATGAACCACGCAACTACCGACGCGGACCGGGGTGTCTCTGTCGGGACCACCAGTCTGTGCGGCTGTCTGAGGGTGTCTGGACGCGCGGCGCTCCCTCGCCCGCAATGAAAGGAACCGATCCTCCCGTCGATTTCAGCTACTCGTCCTCCTCGCTGCCGTCAGAAGAGGCTGGCAGCCAGTAGGCTGGCGTGCTCGGCCGGCTCGCCCACACCTCGATCTTCTTGGGCAGCGTCTGGTCCGACATGTCCTCTCCGTGGCCTAAGCGGCCGAGTCCGCCATCGCCCCAGGTAAAGACAGCGCCGTCGGCGGTGAGGGCGAGGCTGTGCTCGCCTCCAGCCGACACGGCGACGACGCGCTGGCCAGCCAAGGCCTCGACCTTCTTTGGCAGCAGCTGAATCTGCTGGTCGCCGTGGCCCAGCTCGCCAAAGAGTCCAAAGCCCCAGCTCCAGACGGCGCCGTCGTCGGTGAGGGCGAGGCTGTGCTCGCCTCCAGCCGACACGGCGACGACGGGCTGGCCAGCAAAGGCCTCGATCTTCTTTGGCTGCCACCGGTAGTCCTCGTCGCCGGGATGCCACCGCAGCGCACGCGCACGCCGCGTCGCCTCCTGCCGTCGCGCCCATCAGAGCTCGCCCGCGGCAAACATCTTGGACGCACCGTGGTGCATCGTCGGGTAGCGCAGCTGCGGCATGCCGAGCGCCGCCTTGAGCTCGGCGTTGCGCCCGCTCGCCGTGCGGTGCGCCACCATCGCCTCGGGCATGGAGCCCGTCACGTTGGCGCACGACGACTGGCAGATGTCTTCCTGGCCCATGATGACGCTTGCTAGCAGGTCCGCCTTGAGCATCGACCACGCGGGCGCGTCGTCGACGACCTCCAGCACCGTGCCGCTAGGGAAGCGGCTGATCGAGCTCGCCATCGACGCGGTGCCGCGCAGCGACGAGTCCATGCCGTGCGTCTCGACGATGTCGAACATGGAGAGCATGCGCTTGAGCACGAGGCCCAGGTCCTCCGAGTGTACACGCGTGATCGGCTCGGCCTCGGCGCACGTCTCGACGCGGCACGGGTTGGGCCGCTTGCCGGGCGCGGAGGCCCGGCGGCTCAGCGCCGAGTCGGACGGCGCGTAGACGCGGTCGGCGACGCGCATGATCACGACGCGCACGCCGTGCGTCTCGCCAAAGTCGACGAGCTCCTTCTCGAGCGCGAGGAAGGCTTTCTGCACCTTCGAGAGCGGCTGACCCTTCGGCGGCGGCTTGCCGGCCGAGTCGCGGCCGGACGTCGGCATCTGCTGTGAGAGCAGCGTGATCGTGCAGAGGCGGCCCTCGCCGCGGCCCTTGGCGGCGATGAGCGCGAGCGCGCTGCCGTAGCGCTGGAGCACCGACTCGCCGATGGAGCGCTCGCCGACGGGCGGCACGTCGAGGACCACGTGCAGGTCGTAGGGATAGGACTGCAGCATCGCGCTCACCTTGTCGGTCGCGGTGATGTCGGCCGTCTGCAGGTTAGAGTACGTCTCCTGCTTGGCCTCGCGCAGCGCGGCGAAGTCGCTGTCGGAGGCGACGTTGAGCACGCGGAAGGAGCTACCCTTGAGCGCGTCGACGACCTCCTCGGTGTAGCGCTGGTCCCAGCCGAAGACGACGACGGGCGTGGCGGGGCTGTCGGGCTCGGGGAGCAGGCCGAGCGTCTGCACGCCGAGGAAGGCGCACAGGTCGGCCGTCACGGCCCACGCGCGGCCCACGTTGACGGGGTACGCCTCGAAGCCCACCGCGTTCGACTCGCCCACGCCCTTGGTCAGCCGCGCCGACGCCGCCTGCAGCCAGCTGCCCAGGGCGCTCACCTGCTCCGCCGGCTTGGCGTCGGCCGCGAAGACGAGCGGCGCGATGCCGAGGCCGCGCCAGTTGCCCTTGGAGGGGATGGCGCGCTTGCGCCCGTCGGCGGGGCGCACGAGCGCCTTTGACTGCAGCATCACGCGGTAGGCCGGGCGCGACTGGTCGAGCTTGCGGATGTTGAGCGGCCCGGAGTGGAAGAAGGCGTCGCTGTCGCTCTCGCCGGAGCGGATGACGTTGCCCTCGCCAGCGACGCACGGCAGCGAGATGGAAGTGCCGTCGTCGTCCTTGACGCGCGTACCCGCCGTCGGCCCGTCGAGGTTCTCCGTGTAGAGGATGTAGACGATCGTGAACATGACGCTGTTCTCGGGCAGCGCGCCGTTGATGCCGAAGGGGCACGTGTCCTTGTGCCAGATGCCGCCCTTGGCCTTCGGGTCGAAGTTGGGGCCGTAGCGCCACAGGCGGTGCTGCCACTCGATCTCGACCTCGTCGCCGAAGAGGTAGTCCACGTCTGATCTCTGCATCAGCAGCCGCCGCACCTCCTCCTCATAGGCGAGCAGGTCGGGCGGGCGCGCCGCGGGCGCGCCGCTCCCGTCGTCGATCTCGCCGAAGAGCTTGCCGCCCTTTTTGATGGCGTACGCGTCGCCGTCGCCGTTCAGCGCGCCGCCCGACGACGCCTTCTTGGCGCTCGGGTCGGGCGGGAAGACGAGGTCCATCAGGTTGGCGCCCTGGTTGGCGTTGCCGAAGCCCACGTTGCCCGCCAGGAAGTAGGCGCCGGTGGTGCCGCCCTGACCGGCGCCGCCGTCGCCGAAGAGCGCCTCGCGGTGCGTCGCCAGCCGCTCTAGGATGCGCTGCTGCACCGCCTTCGGCATCACGAGGTGCGTCACCTCCTGCGCGAGGTGCTTGTGCTCGGTGCCGCGCCCGTGGAAGCGGTCGGCGTTCTGGCGCGTCACGGCCGTGTCCATGTTGAAGAAGCGGTCGTTCCACTGCGCGACGGCGCGCGCGAGCTCGCTCGAGCTCGGCGCCTCCCTTGCCTCCGCCGCCGGCTCCTTCTCGGCCTCCGTGCACGACGCCGATGCATTGGCGGGCGACTCGCTCGCGGCCCCGTTGATGAAGCTCTGCAGCTTGTCGAGCCGCACAAAGGTGCCACCCGCCGCCCCGCAGGCCGCCTCGGCCTGCTTGGCGGAACGGTACGACGACGGCAGCTTCATCGGGTGCTGAATGCGGGCCGTGACCTCCCACGTGCCCTTGCTCGCACCGCCGTCCTCCGGGCGGAGCAACAGCCGGACGCAAGAGTAGACGGCGCCCTCATGGACGACGGGCTTGAGGCCGGGAGCCTTGTGGTAGTCGATGGCGAGCCAGTCGGCGGCCGCTTTTGGCGCCTCCGCCCAACCGCACGCCGTCAGGCCCGCGACGACGAAAATGCTGCTCCGACGCATGGCCATGTCGCGGTGATGAGTGGTGCAGACCGTTGTGCGATAGACTCGAGCGTGATTTCAGCATGGGCCTGGCAGTAGGGCCTGGCAGTAGGCCTGGCAGTAGGCCTGGCAGTAGAGGCTGGCAGAGGCCGCGTCCTTTGAGGAGTGGTTTGAGAGACTAGCAGGTGGGCTCGCTAGTCGCTCGCCGGCCCGCGCAGCACGCGCGGGCCTTTTTTGTGGTCGGATGTTGGTCGTCTCGAATTTGATCGTGGGCAGGGCGTGAGAAAGCTGGACGGCTCGGTCGATGCGAGCCACCAGCTCGTGAGCGACGGGCGCGACGGGTTCCTCGGCGTAGGCTTGGTCGTGGTGAGCAGCGCCGGCGAGAGAGGGACGGCATGCGGCTCCCAAACGAGCCGCACGGGCTTCATCTGGGCCGCCGAGGCCACCTCCTTGGTCGCGGTGGCGGGCGTGAAGGCGAGGTGGGCCGAGGCAAGCGCTGAACGTGCCGTGCCGCCTTGCGCCCCTGAGGAGGGACGAGTGTGTGGGGTGCCACGGGCGGGGGGGAGCGGTGAGAGGAGAGCGGTGGGCACCCCCACGAGGGGCTGCGCTGACGCCGCCTGCCACCCCACGCACGCCACTGACGCTGTGGGGGCGGCACGATCGAACGCGCTGGTCGGGCGGGCCGTCTGAGTCGCCCAAGCGGTGCTCTGCCGGCCGGTGGACGCGAGGGTGGCCCAAGAGGGCTCAAAGTTCGGAGCCGATACCCGGCCGTCCCGGACGCCTGGCACGCGGGCCAATGGCCCAGCTGTCCTGTGCATGGCTGGAGCGAAGGAGGGAGAGCTCAGGAGGGCGACGGGGCAGGGAAGGGGGCGATGCGATGCGGCGAGGTCTAATCGGCGGCGTGGAGAGAGGAGGTGCCAAAAGGCGACTATAAAGAGGCCTCTACGGGTGATATAGTGCGCCATGCCGGCGGGAGAGGTCTCTCACCGCCCCCCGGGCCGTCTCGAAGGGCCGTGCAGCCCACGCCACGAGGCGCTGCTGGCGGGAGCCTGGAAGGACTTGGCCTCGTTGCACCGCGCCGCGTTGATTCGCGACCACCGTCGGCCGCGGACGGCGTCGGCGTGGCGGCCGCGGGCGCTCGCGAGACGCGCCGCTCTGCGCTGGTTCGGTTCGTTCGACTCGTTGTGCCGCCGCACGCCCGGCGGCCGCGGGTCCCAGAAGTGGTTGCGCGGGCCTCTTCCTTTCGGCCGCGGGACGGCGTCGGGCACGTCGTCGGTCGCAACAGCGGCGCGGCGAGCCGTGGCACGTCGTTGCTGGCGCTGGTGGTTTGAGGTCGGCATCGTCCAGAGCTCGGTCGACGAGTCGAGAGCTTCAGCTGGTTCGGTGCCATGTTTGTGCGGTTAGTGGCAAATATATCTCTTTGATTTGGGGGAGGGCGGAGGTGGCGGCGTCGGGGGGGGGGCTTTGGGCCGAAATTCTTATGCTCCCCGGCCCTGGATGTGAGGTCGCCGACTGCACTCCAAGTGCTCCAAGTGCATGCCTCTCTCACAGCACCGCTCCCTGGCACGACAAGGCTCAAGGGCGCGGACTGGCGCGGACATGAACAAAAAAAATAAGTCCGGACATGAAGAATGAAACAAAAAACTCTGCAGATTTTTTTCAATGATGAGAATTTCTGGAAAAAAGGAAGAAGAAAAGGAAGAAAACATAGCGATAGAGGGCATGGCGGCGCGCTTGAACTGAGCGCCTTCGATTGCCGCCATGCCAGATCTCGCCCCACGCCCCGACCAGACCGGGCAGTACGTGCAGGAATGATGCAGGCATGATGGATGGGTGTTGTGAGCACGCCAGCGGCACCGCTGCGCACTCTCAGGGTCGCAGCCGCCTATCTCGTTCGGGTTTCTTCGATCAAATGAGGGACGGCAGTGAATCTCTCCACGGCTCAGCCCTTGGAGCACTTGGAGTGCATTCATCACAGCCTAGCGCACAACCACATCTTGAGTCGAAACCGGTGCCACTCCACGTAGAAAGGCGCGCCCAAATACAGCGGCTTCTCCACCTGATGGATGCCATGATCCGAAGACTGCTCAGCAGCTTTCGTGGCGGCAAAGGCGCGCAAGTTCGGGACGACAACAAAAGTGTCATCCCCGCAAATGTGGAACCAGTCAAAGGAGGTCAAGTAATTCTACGGCAGGCAAGGTTGGCGCGGCAGTCAGGGAGAGATGTAGATGTGGTGATGTGGGCGTATAATGTGAGCGCATGCGACTTTGTGATGAGTCGGGCGTTTACTTTTGCGACGTGGAGCCAGCGAGTCAGGGAGCGAAGCGGGATGCGCTGACCTTATGCGCAAACTTCCACATGAAGCTGACCTTCTGCCACATGAGGGCATAGGCCTCGGGCCCCGGGTGTGGAAGCCTCACCGCTCCAATGCTCGCGTTGGTAGCGTTTGAAGCGGCCATGAACCCATCACACTCTCTGCCCCAGGTCGAAGCAATGGCTGCGACGAGCTCATGCCGGGCTTCGAATGTGTATACCATGCAGAAGATACGGATCGGCTGTTGCCGCACAGGGTGGGCAGGGATGCTTCCGTCGCGTAGCATGCCGCGTTGCACCTTACGCATAGCTTCAGTCCAAGCGGCATCTTCGTCCTGAAGCCGTTTAGAGTCCGTCGGGGCTGAGCACGCCTTCTCCCTGGGAGAATGGCGGCGCAGTGTTGCGACGCACGCACTCGCATCGTGGCGCACCAGTCCAAGCGCCTTCTCTGCCTCTTGATACTCGTTGAGGGGGATGGTCCAGTTTAGATACATTGCTGTGCGCAGCCATCGTGATACCTTGCTCGCACTGCGGCTCTCTTTCACCTTGCGACCCTTACCGATCGTGTCATGTCCAGAGATGCTCGCGTTGCCACTATCGTGCACCCTGTGATGCCCACCGACGGTGGCATAGTCCATGGCTGGAAGGACCAAAAGTTTACCAAGGCGCCACGAGCCTCAACACAGGCACTAGCAAGACCTGCGCCAGGGAGGAGAAAGCAAGAGGTCGGGGACCGACGTACGGGTGCGCGAAGGGCGCGGGCGCGTACACGGGCGCGTACACGACGGGCGCACCACCTTCGTCCAGGCCCCCTGCATCCGACTAATACTTTTTTAATGCCGCGCCGGCAGCGGGGTATTTTTTTAGAGCAGACATCTCCCGGAGAGATGGGCGACGCACCAACCGTTTTGCTTCCTCGCGCGGCGGCCACGTCCTCCGTTGGGAGCATGCATGTGACCACAAAACATACGCATGCACACAGCGGAACTCTCCCACAGCCCCCCCGCCCCCCCATGGAACACAAGTACAAGTACAAGTACGACGAGACATGGAGAGAGAGACACGTACGCGCATGAGGGATCTCTGATGTTCGGTTTCATGCCTTAGTGGGAGCGTGCACGTAGCGCCGCTTCTGCGGCGCCGAAGCGGAGGAGATGCCAGCACCGGCGAAAAAGGCGAGCGACCTCGCCGGCGACAGGCCATCCCGGAGCTCGGGCGGCACGGAGGAGGGCGATGGCGAGGAGCCCGGTAGCGAAGGCGGTGGCAGCGAAGGGGCTGGCGAGGCGGGCTCGGGATCCGAGCCGGCATCGCCCTCGTTCTGCTGCGGCACCAACCTGCCGAGGGATCTGTGCACGGGCTTCTCGTCGTTCTCGCTGTCGCAGCTGGAGTCATCGCTGTCCATGCTAGGGGCGGGCAGGCGCTCCGTCCACCCGAGCGCGGGCTTCATCCCCATGCAGCCGCGTTCTCTTCCTCCTCGCTGGTTGACCTCCGCGCCGTGCCACAATGCCAGCTCAACCAGCTGCTCCTGGCCCTTCTTGGACAGGTGCGGCGTGCGCGACGCTGACGACAGCGGGGACTCCCAGTTGCTCGACGAGCGAGCGTACGGGGACGGCCTCGAGTGGGGGGGGGAGAGCCACCGGCTCACAGCAGCGTCCTCCCGGCCGTCATGGCGGACGTCGAGCTTGCGCCGCGCGAGCCGGGAGCGGGAGAGGTCGCCCGACGATACGACGTCGCCCGACGATACGTCGCCCGACGATGAGGGCAGCTGCGGGCCGCGGTGCCAGGAGCTAGACGTGGAGCGGGCGAACGGTCTCGTCTTGACGGGCGAGAGCTCGGTCGCACGCCTCGTCTCGCGCTCGGAGCGCCAAGCTGGCGAGTCCTCGGTGCCAGCGGCGCGAATGACGTAGCGAAACTCGTCCGCGTCGCCGGGCTGCCCAAAGGTGAGCACGCTTCCCTCGCGCACCTGGGCGGTCGCCACCTCCTCGGCCGTAGACTGCAGGAGGACCGACTCGCCACCTGCTCCCTGCTGCACGCGGCACCCGTTCTTGCGCGAGACGTCTTCGAGCCGGACGCTGCGACCGTCGGCGGCGACGTGGAGCACGGCGTGCTGGCGCGAGATGTGCCGTTGAGTCAGCGGGAACAAGGCCACGCCGCTCGACGCGTCGCGACCGACTGTGAGCGCGGCGCCGGGAGGCAGCGCGATCGGCGACGGCCGGCCTGCGCGAGCCCCGTTGACGCCCGCATCCAGCGCTAGCTCCAACGGCCAGCGAGCGGCGCGGGGTCCCGCCGCGGGGGCGGAAGCGATCGGCGTCGAGGGCTGGCTTCCGAGCCGCGAGAGCTCTGCAGACAGCTGGTGGATGTCGCGGCTCTGCTGGCTGATGAGCGAGCGCTGCGACTGCATCATGACGCGTAGCTCATCAACAGTGCCGTAGGTGTTTGGCTCGGTGGAGACGGAGATGTGGAGCAGGAGGCAGCACGCGTCGATCCGTGTGCCGCTGGGCGAGCGCAGGTGCAGGCAGCGGTAGCCGCAGCGGAGGGAGCCGAGCATCGCGGTCTCGTACGCCACCAGCCGCCCCTCGTCCTCCACCACAACGCGGAGGATGGTCTGGTGAGGCTCGGCCGCGAGGCAGTGGAAGGTCTCGTCGAAGCTCGGGTTGAGGCCGTTGCCCACTGCGACCGCAGTGGTGAGCCGGGTCACGCCCTGCGCCTCGGGCGGTGGCTGCGGCTCGCGTGCGACCGCGCAGAAGCCTCCAATTGCGTGCAGCTCGACGGCGACGCGCGGGCTCGACACGCTGGCGCGGGCCCCGCTGGGCGGGCGGGGGCTGTCGCTGAGATGCGAGACGAAGGCGTGGTGCGGCTCGGCGAGGAGGGGCCGGCACTCGTCCCGCGTCGGAAGCTGGTGCAGGGAGAGCACCTAAAGGCGGTGGGTCGCTCGGTGAGCTGACGAGAGGGAGGGCCGGTGGGGCGGCACGAGCGCGCGCCCTCAGCTCCGTCCGATGCACCTCCTCCCGCGGCGGCGGCCAAAGCTTCCTTCGCCCTGCCAGAGAGTGGCCGAGCTCCCTCTGCAGGGCCTCCCTCTCCGAAGATGAGCGGCAAAGGCTGCCCTCGCCCTCGCGGGACACCCGATCGCCACCAAAGCCACCGCGACCCGATCGCGTCATGGGGCCTCTGTTGGTTGGGGTCGGGGGTGGGAGCGCCCGATCGGGCTCACGGAGTGCCGTGGGCTTGAGGACATAGCCGCCGCTGCCGTGAAAGAGAGCGTCGTGGAGTTGCACCGGCAGACCGTGGAGAGCGTCGTTCGTTTGCATGTTGAGCGCCACCATCTGCACACCCGCGCGCCACGCCGCCTGTGGGTGAGGGAGGGAACTTCACTCATGAAGCGGAAAGGATGGGTTCGGGAGAGGTGGTGAGAGCGAGGGCGGGCGCGCACGAGGGGATCGTTATTGCTCGACCACCACCGAGTCGGAGAGGGGTAGGTTCTGACGAGCTGCGAGGCCGTGAGGGGCAGCCAGCCTCCCTGCTCGCTCAACAACCGCTCTAGCCGCTCCTCGGACAAGCTCACGACACCGCTGCGCGGCACCCTGGCGGCCGAAAGCTCGATCGCTGGCTCCTCCGCGAGCCACGAGCCGCGCTGCCAGCCGGACAAGCCCGGAGACCCGAAGGGCGACATCTGCGTGGAGGGCCTCGTGGACTCGGACACATGCGTGGACGCCTGCGTGGAGAAGGGCGACTCGGACATCTGCGTGGCCCCGCTGTCGGCGTCGGCCTTTGCGTGGCGCTCGAGAGGCACGCCGCGGAGCCAGCCCCAGGCGCCCCGGCCCGACAATCGGAGCTCGTCCCCGAACTGGTGGAGGTAGCGGCCGCTGAGCTCCGTCCAGCTCGCCTTTCGGTCGAGCCGCCTGCCGCTGTCGTCCTCCTCGGGCGGCGGTCGGCCGATGGAGCTCGTGGGCAGCGTGACGAGCGAGCGGAGGAGCGGGTCCGTGGTCACCCCTCCCTTGTCGAGCCGCATCTTGACGAGGACCTTCCGGTGCAGATCGCGGAGGGGCGTGCTCGCGACGCGGTCGCTGCGCGAGAGAAGGTCGCCGAGGGTGTTGATGAGCTCCTTGGCGAGCATCTTCTGCTGCTTCGCCGAGCAGTGCATCTCGATGCTCAGGATAACGGGCAGAGGGCTGGCGGTGAAGGCGTGCTCGGCGATTGCGGCGACCACCTCGCCGAAGGCGACGCTTCCACAGAGCAGCGAGACCCCGCCCGGCGTGCGGTGAGTGACGCGCGGGCCCTGGCCCCACCACCGCCCAAAGGTTGTGGGGTCCCAGCAGTCGATCTCGAGGCAGCGAGTCCCCGAGAGGAGGAGGCGGCGGTACATGTCGGAAGACACGCCGGAGGTAAGCTGGTCGCCCTCGAGGAAGCTGTTGTGCGACGAGTCGATCCAGTAGCTGGTGAGCGGCTCAGTCGCGTCCGTGGGGGCGCTCCTCCGCTCGATGGCGCTGTTGCACGGCGAGAGCAGCAGGGCGGCAAACTCGTGCACCGAGATGGGCTCAGACTCGACCGCCTCGGCCGGCCCCCTCGAGCGAGAATCGAGCGGGATTTCCCGCGCTTGCCTCGAGGCAGAGTCGCGGTGGACTGACGCGTCGCGATGCTTCTCCTTTGGCCGGAGGTCGCGGAGGGCAATCGTCCACTCCTCCCAGAGCATGCGCCCCCCCGCGCCCTGCTCGTTGAGGCAGAAGCGAAGCAAATCTCCCAGGTTTAGCGACACCTGGGACTGCTCGACGAAGGGCACGGTGCCCAGCGATGACATCCTTGTCAGCCTTGGCCCCGCCTCGAGGTCTGCGTGAGCAAGATGGTCAGTCCGGCGGCCGTCATTGCAGCAGCCGCTGTGCTGAGTGCAAGCCGCGGTCCCGCACCTCGAGACCAGCTTCTCGACACACGCCTCGATGAAGGGCGTCGTGTTCCGACTCACGTGGAGCCACTCGCGGAGCTGGGCAGCCTCGCGCGCTGCCGAGCCCCACACCTTCTGCTCCAGCACCGAGCTCCACAGGCGCTGCTCCACAAACGGGCGCCGCTCCACGTCGGGCGGGCCCTCGGTCGGCTCCTTGTTCGCCCTGCGGCAGAGCCGCTCCCACACGACGTGAGGTGTGGCGAGAGGGCGCAGGAGTGGCGCCGTCCTAGCCCTGCTGCACGCGCGCCGCAGGGCTCGTGCGCGGCCGACGCAGAAGCGCACGGGCGCGCTCCTTGCGATCCGCCTGCGGAGCAGCGCCCACGGGCTCGTGCCGTGGGACGCGGCGATGCGCGAGAGCGGCGGTAGCCATTGGCTGGTGGGTAGGCAGCAGAAGCACAGCATCAGAAAAGCGCACGCCCCGAAGACGCTCGCCCCGACGACGATCCCCTGGATGAGATCGTCGTGCCCGTCATCAAAGAGGAGACTACGCGGCGGCGGCGGGGGCGGCGCATGGGGCGGCGGAGCTTCAAACGGCGGTTCGTCCTTCCCGAAGTTGTAGATCACGCCGCTGCCCTCGCGCGACCCTCCTTCCCAGATCCACGTGCCGTTGCTGAATCGAGCTATGTCCTTCTCCGAGTACCCATGTTGATCGAGCAAGTTGAAAAGATGCACATTCGCGCTGCTCCTGTCGCCCTTCTCGTCGAACTCGACGCGCCCGGAAAGGCCTTCGAACGACAAGGTGTGCTTGGACTCCCAGAACTGCGTGCCGAACTTCACCGGCAATGCGCCCGTCGGGGCCACCTGGCACGACAGCAGCCCCGCCGCCATGATGGCATCGTAAGCAAAGGTGCCGCCGGACGGGACCCAGCTGCTTACGTGTGGGTCTCGAAAGAAGTCGTCGCGGATCTGCCAGTCGGCAGGCAGGTGCGGATTGAACTGCGCGGGCTGAAGCTCCGCCCAGCGCTCGTTGGAAAATCTCGTCCACTGCGGATTATTGTCGGTCGCACCGACCGCCTTGATGATAAAGCTGCCGTTCAGTGCGGCCCGTCCCTCATCGCTGACAACCATGTCTAGCTCCGCTGCGGTGACACTATCTGGAAACACCCAGGACGTGCCAGCACTGAGCAGGCCGGTTTGCAGCGCAGCGTTTACTATCAGATCAAGGCTCGGCGGGAAAGTGACGGCCAGCACCGCTTTGGCGCTGCTATTGCTCAGACTCCTGACAGCAGACCGTATCGAGGCTTCGCGGATCGAATCATCATCGGAGAACCCGCTGCTGACGATTTCCAACCCCAGGCTCTGGCATTCCGTTTTTGCCACTTCCTCGTAAGCGCGGCCGTACGGGTCCTGCTGGTAAATCACGGCCACGGTCGAGAGCCCGAGCTCATGCTTCCAGAAGGAGCAGATGTCTGACGCTGGCGCATGGTCCGATGGGATTGTCCTCATGAAGCGAGGATACTTCTCGGTGTTTGACAAGTCGGTCGAGGTCGACCAGTAAGAGATCTGTGGCAACTTATAAGCACCGGTGATGGCAGCCGTGTGGAAGGAGACAGAGCTGCGGCCGGGCCCGATGACCACATCGGTGCCAGACGAGAGATCTCCAAGCGCCTGCACCGATTTGGGAACAGTGCCGCCGCTGTCGAGGAGCCGCAGCCGCAGCTGCTTGTCGCAGGCGCTCACAGTCCCAAGCGCTGGCAGCGCGCTCACATTTCTCGCGTTGAAGTCCGACACTGCGAGTAGTGCGCTCGCGACGACCGCCTGCATCTGCTCGATCTCCCAACACGTGCCGTCGACCCAGTCGCCCACGCCGGCGCAGCTGTCGGCGGTCGTCACCTCTTCGTACGAGAGCATGAAGAGACCTGCGAGGTTCACATCGACCGCGACGAGCGCGGGCAGTAGCAGCGAAAAAACCGACATCCGCAAGGTCTAACTTGGGACGCCGCGTGGCTCTGATTGAAACTCTAATTAGGGTTGCCACGTTGGTTTCTTTTTCCACGATTAACCGAGAAAGAGTAACACTACCTGCTCGTTTGCCGCGTGCCTTCCTCGGTATAGGCGTGACGGCGACGCACGCGTGCTGTTTGCTCGATGACCCATGCCGGTACTAGCTCGAGGTTCCCGGCTGCACACCGGCGCCGGATGAAGCTGGAGATGCGCAGCGCCAGCTGCGAGCCGTTGCCAGCGTTGCGGACGGCCCGGCGGCCGCCAAGTCGATACGTGTCGGCCAAGGCCGCCGTCCACCCGACAGTGGTAACACACCTGTTCACCGCAGGACACGACTTGTGTGAAGGACCGTGCGTGCAATCTGGTTTTTGTGTGAGGGGGCGTGTCTTCGCGATGCCACAGTCCAGAGGCAGCCGCGCACTTTGTGTGCAGGATCACCAGGTCGGGGTCGAGGCACTCCGACGGGGTGTCTGTGCAGTGCGCCTTATACGCACGCGAGGTGTGGCTGGGAGAGGTTGTCGAGATTCGCCGATATTCTTGAGTCAGTTGAGTGTTGTATGCATGGTGGGTGTCGTGACCATGCAGAGAACTCGGCACATTCTCCAACTGCATTTCGGCAGGTCTCGCTATCGCCTTGTACGAGATGTTGTAGGAGGCGGTCCAGCGTCCTCGTGTTGCCTGTTACAGAGACTCGGTTATATCGGTGTGCTTTTATCGGCATCTCTTCACAGCCATACCTGGCTTGCCACTGCGTGGTGCCCATGCGTGAAGGTCAGAGGCACGCGCGCCAGCGACATCTTGTTCAGCCTATCCATACGGCGTGAGGCGTGCACAGCGCGCATGCCATCCCACCTGCCCGCGCAGGGTCTACTGCGCCGGCAGTTGGTCGAATAGAGCACGCTCTGCGGCGGGATTGGTGCAGCCCAGTTGATGGGCGTGTCCTGGATGCGATCAGTGCTGTGCAGCTCGAGGGCAACCGCAGCCACCGCCAGGCGGTGAGAATTATGACGAACGTAGGACTACTGACCTGCTGGACCAGCTCGCACATTTTCGAAAGCAGCTCTGGGGCCAACGTGGGAGGAAAACGTGGACGAGTTGTGCCTAAAGGGCCGCGCCGAGTTTCCCACAGCCGGCAAAGAATTTCATTTCAACGCCTACCAAATATTTTACGACTGTTTTGCAACGAAACTCCGGACAACGCTAGGCACGGGACTGGCACGCACTGGCACTAACCAGGTACACCACTGCAAGGAATTTAAGAAACAATCAAAACTGTCCTTCGATGTTCGTAAGAGCCACTTGCTAAGAGACCGCGCGCGGCGGCTGGGCTGGGCGGAATGTCGGCCCCACACAGAAAAGAACGAAAAAAAGTACAGCTCGCAGACAGACAGAAGCGGCGGCGTAGTGGTTTTGCTAAAAAGTAAAAAAAATCGTCACGGCAGATGGAGCATGCTCTTCAAGGCGAATCCGACCCCAAACGTGCGTTTCTAGGGCCCTCCTAATCAACAGTGCGTAGCCCGCTACCTGTGAACACCCCATCCCCAGGGCCTCCAGGGCTCGCTCGCACCTCAACCTCTCACCCCACCGGCGGCGGGTTTGAAGACACTGAGCCGAGCGCGCCGGCGGCGGTCCGCCGCCGGCGCGCTCGCGGATGGCTGAGCGGCACAGTTTCTGGCCGCCCGGCCTGCGAGCAGTCGCCGCGAGACAATCGAAGGCGCTCAGTTCAAGCAAGCGCGCCGCCATGCCAGATCTCGCCCCACGCCCCGACCAGACCGGGCAGTACGTGCAGGAATGATGCAGGCATGATGCTTTAATGGATGGGTGTTGTGAGCACGCCAGCGGCACCGCTGCGCACTCTCAGGGTCGCAGCCGCCTATCTCGTTCGGGTTTCTTCGATCAAATGAGGGACGGCAGTGGGAGGGGGGATGCCCATATGCAGCACGGCACCAATGCAGCCTTGCCGTCCGCGAACCGTGTGCAGGTACGGCCATCGCGCTTGCTCATCGTAGTCGCCGCCCAATGCGTCGCAAGCAGCGCGAGCTTTGAGACTATGCGTGGATGCCCTGAGGGTTGGCCACGCGAGGTCGGACCCAACGGAGGCCAGCTGTGCCGCAAGAAGGACCGCGAATCGATGGAATGGATTTGCGCTGACTGCTGGAAGCAGCTCGCTGGCGAGCCGTGGTGCGCTCCGTCCGGCACGTGTAGCGCCAGCCCGCCCTCGGCAGCAACGCTCGACAATCTGCTCATGTTGCGAGAGCCGACCAGCCTCCCCAGTCTGCCCATGTTTTGGCACATCCCGAAGGCGGCTGGGACAGCGATGGAGGCATTGCTCGTTTTCCTGTATAACAAAACCATCTTGATCCACGAGCAGGCCAGTCCGACCGAGGCCACCTGGAAGCGTGTCAAGGCTGGCGGCAAGGTGGCCGGTGAGGACTCGCCATGGGTCGTGCATGAGCCAACTGAGATCACCGCTGCAGAGGTGGCGGCAGCCGCTGAGCAGTCCGGCGGCGCGAAGCTGGCCATCATGACCGACCTCCCCTTCATTAACCTGCCGCTCCTCAAGACGGTGCGCTGCCGCTTGTTCGCCGTATTTCGACAACCCGTGACGCGGGTGGTGTCGCTCTTCAACTACCTCCAGACCGCCACCTGGGAGCCAACCTACGGCAAGATACCTTCGAAGTTCGAAGCCTACATCGAATCTAGCACATTTGAATCGCGGTGGCTTACCACTGCGCTTGCACTCCCGCCCGAGAAGTGGGCGATGGCAGACGCGCTCGGCTCCAAACGCCTGCTCGCGGAAGCCAAGCGCACGCTCAGCCGCTTTTGCCTGGTTGGGCTCTTCGACCGCTTGCCCGAGTCGTTGACGCGCTTTGAGACTTACTTCAACCTGCCGCACACGGGGAGCCCGGGTCTGCGAGCCAGGTTCACGACTGGTGACGGTGCTTGGAACCAGGCAGCGAAGGCTGCCGACAACCGCACCAGACTCGTCGAGGGCACCCCCCTGTGGACCAAGGCGAGCGCGCTGCAACTCAGTGCACCCGCTGAGGCGCGCCTTCTAACGAGTGTGTCTGCATGCAGGTTGAAGGGAAGCTGCAAAGCGACGTGGCTGTGTACAAGCACGCGGCGCGTCTCTTTGAGCAGCAGGCAGGTCTGGTTGCTCCCGGCGCGGGTGAGGGCGCGCCCACGCCCAAGACAGCGCCCGAGACTCGGCTCACGGCGGGCTCGAAACGTGGGGGGGGTAGACGCTGCATACTCCCCCGGCGTGCAGCCGAGGCCAGGGTCGCTGCACCTTGCAGCGGGGATGCACGCAGGCTTGCACGCAGGCTCGTCGCGCGTCGCGACCACTGCAGATCTGGCGGCTATGTGGGCGAGGCTCTCGGCGTGTACTCCTACTTGCCCGGCTGCCAAGGGACGTCGCCGACGGGCATCCACTGGACATACGTGCAGCCGCAGCATACTGGCACAGGCACCGTCCTCCGATACCTCTACACCAAAGGCATTGTGACCAACGCCACCTGCCAGCATCACCACACGGCACTGCCTTCGCCGGGAGTAACGCATGCGTTTGCCTTTGTGACCAACCCGTACAAGAGGGTCGTGTCGAATGCGGGATTCTGGAAAATCCTCCAGGCGCCCACCGAGGCATTCCCCGACAAGGACCCAATCTGCCGCTTCAGAGCTTGGCTGCACGCGCAGGACTGCCCGCCCGTTCTGCCACAAACTGCCCTCTTGGCGTGCCACCCGGTGAAGTTTATCGGCCACACAAGTTCACTCGCGGCGGACCTTCGGACAGCACTGCTTGGTGTCGGCTACCCTGCCGGTGTCGGAGGCGGACGAGTGCCGCAGGAGATCGAGTTCGGAACCGGAAAAGACCAGCGGCACTGCATCACGAGCTGCTCCTCCAACAAAACGGATGCGCCATCGCTCGCAGACTGGTACGACCACGCCTCGCTGAAGAAGGTGCAATCTTGGTACCAAAGCGACTTCGAAGCGTACCACTTCTCGTTGGATCCGGCCATTGAACACCACCAAGCATCTTAACACTGGCACTAACACAGGTAATAAATAATATTAATATATAATAAAGAAAACGGACACCTCTACTAGGAGATGGGTAAAAGGGAACAGGTCCCCGCCCGTGCATAGGTACACCACTCCAAGGAATTAAAGAAACAATAAAAACTGTTAGTTAGCAGTCCCCCTTCGTGTATGTTCGTAAGAGCCACTTACTGAGTAAGGAGACCGCGCGCCCCCCCCCGCGCGGGCCGCGGCTGGCAGGGCTGTGGCTGGGCGGAATCTGTCGGCCCCCCACGCAGAAAAAAGAACGCGAAAACGAAAAGGAGCGCCCTCTCTACTCTGCACTCTCGTGGTAGCCCGCAGCCAGAACCGGCGGCGTGTGGTTTTGCGAGTAAAAAAGAGAAAAGGATCGCGCGTCGGGTGCGTGGGGCTCTGACTCCCGCCCACTCAACTCACGCGCGTCCGCCGCGGCGGCCAGCGCGGCCGCCGCCGTTCCCGCGCCCGCGCCCGCCGCCGCGCCCAACGCCGCCGCCGCCGCCGTCCCTCCGCTCCTCCAGGCTGACCCGCAGAGCCCGCCCGCCCAACGTCTTGCCGTCGAGGGAGCGCACCGCCTCCGAGGCCGCCTCCGCCGTCTCCATCCGCACCTTCGCCATGCCGCGCGAGAGGCCGTCCGCCGAGGTGAGGACCTGCGCCGCCGAGACGGAGCGCCGCCCGGCGCAAGCCTCGATCTCGTCCACCAGCCTCGCCTCGCCCCACTCGTAAGGCAAATTGTGCACAAACAGCCGCTGCGCAAAGTACCGCTTGCCTCCCCCTCCGCCGCCACCGCGCCCGCCGCCGCCACGCCCTCCGCCGCGCCCGCCGCCGGCCTCTGCCGGCTGCACCCACGACGGCTGGCCAGGGGCGCCGCCGAATGCCCCTTCGATGGGCACGAACCTGCCGCCGTCTGCGCCGAGGCTGAGGCCGGCGGGCTGTGCTGGCGTGGCGGCGAGGTGGTTGGCCAGCGCCTCGCCGGAGAGGAAGGCGCCTAGGAGAGCTCCGAGAAGGCTCCGGGAGAAGGCTCGGGGGACGGGGGCAGCGCCTCGAGAGAAGGCGCCCTCGACAGTGGCCGCGTGCTCGGCGGAGGCGGCGCACCAGTCGCCTGCGATGCCGATGCGGTGCTCCGCGTCTGCCACCAGCAGGGGCGGGGTGGGGACGTGAGCCCGCGGGGCGACGAAAAGGGGTCGTCAGCGGCGGCGGCAGTGGCGGCGGCAGTGGCGGCGGCGGCGGCGCGGCGGCGGTGGCGGCGGTGGAGGCGCACCCCAGACGTAAGGGTCGTCCCACCTGCAGAGAGGCAGCGCGGCACCCCACAGCTGCAGCCTGGTGCGGAGGGGCTTGAGCGCCTCTGGCTCGAGCCCGACGGCGGCCTCGACCGCGCGGAGGAGCTTCGCCGTCACCTCCGCCTCCGCCTCAGTCCCGGCCAGCTGCTCCTGCGGCACCTTGTGCGCCTTGCCGAATGCGCCGGTGCTCAGGGCGGTCCAAACCTCGCCGCCCCCGTCGGCCGGAGCGTACTTTGCGGCATTGTTTGCCAGCCAGCGCAGCGGGCCGCCGCGCACCTCCGCCGCGTCGAAGTCGGAGGGCATCACCCCGGCCGGCGCCTCGAACGCCAGCGAGTAGACAGAGTTCAGCGTGAAGACGCCGCCGCCCTCGCGCCCTCCGCCGGGCAGCGAAGCGGCAAAGCGAGTGCGGAGGAGCGAGTGCACGTCGCGCGCCGGCACGCTCGAGGTCAGCCGCTCCGCGCATTTTCCATTGTGCGCAATCACGACCGCGTCGAAGCGACAGTCGTCGCCCGCGCCACTGGGCAGCCGCAGACGCCACATCCCGTCGCTCTCGTACGTGATGCCTCCGTTGGGCGGCACCCACACGTCCTGACGCACGTCGAGGCCGCGCGCCAGCGCCGCCGCGATGCCGCCCATGCCGTCCGCGCCCACGTAGCGCACGGCGTCGCCCTCGACTGGCACAGCAGCAGCGCCTCCTTCCAGGGCAACAACTCGTGCCGGCCACTGCTTGACCAGCCCCTCGGTCTCCAGCTCCTTCATCAGAGCGCTGAAGCTGGCCGAGCGGGCGGTCGCGTACTGAGCGGCATGATCCACCGTCGCTCCGCCAGGCCAGGTGCGTGAGGAGCAGCGCCCGCCAGGAGCGTGCTTCCCCGTGTCGAAACAAACGGCCTCGTGGCCGAGCTGCTGCAGCCGGCGGGCGCACGCCAGGCCGGCAATGCCGCCGCCGATGACGGCTGTGCGTTGAGGAGTAGACTGGGTGAGCGCGGGCGCGAGCGGCATGAGGTGCATGTATGATTTGTTGCTGCCGAAGGCGCGCTGCCCGAACAAGCAGAGCAAGTGGCTGCGTGGCTTTCAGAAAAAAGATTTTTTCCGGGAAGAATACTTCCGCGATTGGTGTTCACAGGGGCCTCTGCGGCAAAGTCAGACCACCCCACACCTACCTACCACCTACCTACCGCAGCAAACCTTCGGCTCCCGCTCAGGCTTGCCGCGCCCGTGCGGCGCGCCGAGGCGGCGCCGAGGCCGGCGCCTTGCACCCGGCCCGCGGCCGGCACCGCCTCGCCCCACAACTGACCGCCCTGCAGCCCCTGCGCAGGCGTGCCGCAGGCGTCGCTCAAAAAGCGACGGCCGGGTGTGGGCTGATCCCTTGCCCCGTCACCCGCCGCCCTCGCCCGGCCGCCTCACCGCGCACGGAGCGCTCGGCTGCTCGCCGCCGCCGCCGCGCGTCCCGCGCCGCCACGCTTGCCCCTTGCCGGACGCGCGCTCTGTGCAGCGGCGCAGAGCGCGCGTCCCTGGCACAGACGGAGCACAGCGGTCGCTGCTCCGCCCCTCCGTCGCGCGCGCCGCGCGCGCGCTGCCGCCGCCGCCGCCGCCGCCCCCTCCTAGCCGTCTTCCCCACCCCTACCCTCTGTTGCCCGCACGCGCGCGCTGCGCGCACCCACCCCCGCCCCCGCCCCCGCCCCCGCCCCTGCCCCCGCTCCCAAGCGCCCCTTCCCCGGTGGGTATGCGTAGAAAGTGAAACCGATCGAGAGGTGGCAGAAGCCGCCGTGTGTGACACATATTGCGGCACGTGTGACACGTGAGTGTCGGTCTCGGTGGGGTACGACGGTGAGAGACATATTGGGGTTTGCGGGGAGAGCCCCGCCCCCGGGCCCGGCGCGCGCAGTGCGCGGGGCGTTTTTATTGCAAACATGCAAACGGGACGGCCTGCGCAGCCTCTAACTATTGTGTGCTTCGACAACAAGAAATTTCCTCTCCGGTGCCCAGTGTTGTTGTGCCTAAGACGTAGGAAAAAGAAAGCCAAACCCGGCGCCCGCCCGCGATTCGTAAATGCGCAACTTCCGCAAAGCGGCGCCCAGCGCATCTTCTCGAACCCCTCGGTACCATCGCAATATATGTGGTCGCTGCGCTCCGCCACCGGGCTCCTGGTGCTGGCGGGCGGCATTGCCGAGCTGGGCGCCATTCGGGTCACAGCTGGCCGCGGATTCCTGCGGCATCGTGCGTCGCAGATGTCCGTTCCGCCGATTTTGGAAGCGACCGATGCCAGCGCGTTCGACGATGGTGCAGATGCCCCTGTGGCGCTACAGCCGAAGAGGACCGCACGCGCTTCGCTGAGGAATACTGTGCCTCGCCTGCCGACATACTCTGCCGAGTCCATTGCAGAGTGGCGGCAGTACGACACGCTGCAAGAACCGCCGTTCAAGCCAGAAGGGCCGTGGGGTCAGATAATTAGCGAGGGCCACTTCATAGGAGACCCGATGCTCGACGTGGTGGCGAGTGCGCCCGACGGCAAGCCGCTTTTATACGGCGTGGCCGCCGGCAAGAAGATTGTCCGCGTCATTCCCAAGAGCAGCCTCGGGACGACGGAAGCCACGCCGACGGTGGAGGAAGTACGGGATTGGGTGCGCCGCGCCAAGGAGAGCAGCAGCGCTCCATGCTCTGATCTGACCGAGCCCCTTTCGCTCGAGTTTGACGATTCACAGATCGACTATGCGCGTGTTGAGCAGGGCCAGCAGGCCTGGTCTTCCCGCGTGGGCGAGAGCGTGCGCAACCTGGGGCTAGCGCTGATGTCTGGCTTTGCGGTGCGGCGTGCAGTCGAAGTGCTCGAGGTGAATCCGCGCACCACCACGCCAAAAGGGGCGCTGGCACGGTACGACGAGACGGGCTTCTACTGGCAGGATTGGCTCCAAGGGGGCAGCTGGGCCGACCCGTACTCTTCGGCGCGTATGAGCGCCGAGTCGGTCCGCTGCTTCCACGCGCTCGGGCGCACAAATGACAAAGTGTGGGAGAAGTGGGTTGGCGCTCCCGCCGAGGTGGTGCCCAAGACTTGGAGGGTCGACCGGGACCACCCTCTCACGAGGGAGGTTGCGCGTGCCACAATCGGTGGAAGGAATCTGCTCGAGGCCAACGGCCACGACTTTGTCTTCGTCTTCGCGGAGGCCGCGGCGCCGGACGAGACGGAGCTTTGGGACTACTTCGTCCCTCTACCCCTTGCTGCAGACGCGCCCAATCTGCACGACCTGGTGGAGAGGTTTCCGCTTTTCCGCAAGAATGGCGTGCCCATCAACCAGTACGACCTAGCCGAGACCCTGTTCACCTTCGCGACGGTGCCCATCATGGTCACAGAGAGCTCGGTCGTGCTCAACCCGCGCAACAACCTGGTGAGGCCGAGCCGCGAGTCGGTTGCGCAGCGGGGTTGGTCGGGGCCCAACATTGCACAGCGCGAGAAGAGTGACATGGTTTATATGTGGGGCGCCGTGGCGCACCACTTGGGGCTTACTGGGACCGCCAATTTTTGCCACGGGCTGCCGGATCCCGAACTTGCCTTCACGCGCTACTCGGAGGAGTGGAACGTCTTCAACGCACAGCGGTACCGAACTCAAAAGTGGGAGGTGACAAAAAAGGTGCAGGACCCCGTGATCGTGGGCGCAGCAGAGAGGCTCGCCGGGGCCATCGGCAAGCAGATCGAGGACTCTCTCGGGGCGGAGAAAGCTGCCAACTGGGACGATGCCAGCGTGAAGGAGCTGGCGCAGCAGATTCAGAGGGCGCTCATTGAGCAGGAGTTCTACCTACCCCTGCCCGTCGACACGCTCCGTGAGGCGTATCGTCAGTCAGCCGAGGGAAGCATCTCTCGGGCTGGGTCGAGCATTTTCGAGCTTGTCAACCCGTTCAAGCAGCTGGAGCGGCAAGGGAAGGTGAACGCAGCTGCGCTCTCGCTGGCACGCAACCTCGGCACGAGTGCGCTCATGGGCCTGAGTGCTTTTGCGCAAAAGGGCGCGCAACCGGCGGTCATCGAGTTCTTCGCCACGTTCTCCGCCCGCGATTTGACTGCGCTGACTGCTCTTAGAGAGGAGTCAGTCGAGCTGCGAGCGGGCTCCCCGATTGGAGCAGCCTGGAACGCCATGCCGAGGGAGCTCCAGCTGCTATCTGCCGGGGAGTCGCTGCCGCGCGATCCCCAGCTGTGGCCAAACTTCCAACCGATCGGAGCCTTTTTGCCATCCTTGCTACCCAGAGACGAGGAGGCGATGAAGGCTCCGTACAAGGGTTGGCTCGCGGCTCGCCAGAAGTCGGCGTTTGAGTCGACGGAGGCGAAGCTTCGCGCTCTGGAGAGTGCGTGCGTCGTCAGTGCGGCGGGTACCTCGTGCTTGGACGATGCTGATGGCGAGCCCGCCGGGGAGTCGACAGTGTGAGGGACAGGGGGTGTGTGGTGATGCCTGATCCGTAACGTGGTAGGAAGGTGAGTAGTCGAGTCAGAATCACTCAGTCTCAGCTCTGGCGGAGCCGGGGGAGGCCCCGGTGCCCGGATCCTCTTGTGTCTTGACTCTTGTGTGCGCACGCAGATCGCAATCGCTCGCGGCCCCCAGGCGCGCCGGATCCAGGCGGGTGTGTACATTTTTCTTGTGTAGTTAGATAATTTATTTCAGTGCCCATAAGGCACGAGATGATTGGTCTTGCGTTTCGCCGGATGCACCAGA
>NW_005200505.1:0-3163 GCF_000372725.1 Emiliania huxleyi CCMP1516
GTTTTTCGATGCCAAGACCGGAAGGACGGGGAGGCTTTTGGGGAATTGGTCCTTCTTCCTCCTTGGCCTTGGTGGGGAACAAAAGAGAAAAAGTAGTCCCGCCAAGGGAAGAAATGATACTTGGGATTCGAGGGAAGGATCGAGATTTCCTGGAGCCGGGCACATGGGAGGGGTTTTTGGAAACCAACAAGAAATCACGACTCTCACAGTGATTTGGGCAGCTTAGCCCTCAGCCGAAGCTGGGGCCGGTCCCGTAGCCGAGAGAGCCCGCGCCGATGAGTTCGACGCGGTCGGGGGGGTGAGAATGGGCAGAGCCTCGGGCACCCACGCGTACAGTCTGTTGCGGGCAACGAATTTTACAACACAAGGCGGTCGCACAGCACGATTCACGCGACAGGCAAGGCGCGGGCGACGACTTCCTCAGAAGCCATCGGTCTAGCGACAACCTGCCTCCAGCTTCTCACTGAAAGAAAGAAAGAATTTTACAGAAAGAAAGAAAACAGAAACCCAAATGAGGGATGGGAGGAGGACACGAATTAAAATTAAATAAACGGACATCCCAAGCTAGGGCGGGGTCGATCGAGGACAGACGCCACCTTTGCAGGATTTTGCAAAAGCGAGGGGGGGGGCAGGGTAGGCTCCGCCTCACTGCATCTCGGACTGGATTCCACGAATTGATTTTCCTAGCGTCGTCAAAGTGAGCTGAAAGCTCGCTGAAGAGCCGATGTCACCCGCCGACCGCCTCCCATCTCGCCGCTGCTCTGGCGGGGCGGCGGCGGGGCCTGGCGACGGCGCGCGGCGCATGTGCCGTGGCAACCCACCGGGCCGGCCGGCCGCGAAGGCGCCGACCGGCGATCGCCACCGCGCCCCGCCTCGGAACGCCGTTTCCGCTTGGCGTCCGAGGCGCTCGGCGTTCCCGCTGGAGCGCGAGATCGGACCGGGTCTGACGCTCCTTTTCTCGCCGTAGGCACGGCTGGCCGGCTGGAGCAGCGGAAAAACAAAAATCGAATACGTCAATCCTCTCCGGCCAGCCTCGGGCTAATTAAAGCCGCAAAAAATCGGAAGGTTCCGCCGCCCCGGATTCCACCTCCCTGGCCCTCCACGCCCCGCGCGCGCGACCGTATCACCGCCGCAGTCGGCCTCCCCGCCCCGCGCGCTGTAGGAGCGGCGCCCACCCACCGGAGACGCCTTCCCCTAGACCGCCCGACCACCCCGCCCCCTTCGGCAGGTGCCTCGCACGTATTTTGAGCGCGAGAGGCCTCCTTTGAGGTGGCGGCCGGCCGCCGCGTCGCGCGGTGAGGCGGCATGAGGCCGTCCCCCTTCACGTTCGAAGGCGGGCCGGCCACGGCACCGGCTGTCGCGGCTCGAGGGCGGCAGGCGAGCCGCCCCCCCCTCCTCCCTCCCTCCGCTCCTTCCTCCCTTCCCCGCAGCGCTGCCCACGGCACCATCTCCTGGTGCCCCGCTGCCGCCCCACCCGCCGCGCCGCCCGCCGCCGATGGCCCGGCCGCCACCGCCACCGTCGGCGGCCGCCTCCCGCCCACCCGCACCGCCGCCCCGGCCACTGCCACCCGCGCCGCCGCCTCGCCCAACGCCGCCGCCGGCCCACCCTCCCGCCCGTCGCCGCTGCCGCCGCGCCGCCGCTGCCGCCCTCCGGGCCGCCTCCGGCCCCGCCACCTGCCTCGCCGCCGCCCACGCGACTGGCCTCGCCGCCGCCACCGCCACCGCCCTCCCCACCGCCCTCCCCTCCGCTCTCACCGCCGCCGACGCGCCGCCACGCCGCCTCTGCCTCCGCCCTTGCCGAGCCGTCGCCACCGCCCTTCTCGCCGCCTCTGCCGCCCATGCCGCCTTGGGTGCCCCCTATTCCGTGGCCCTCGCCACCGTCGCCGCCGTCGCCGCCCCCGCCGCCACCGCTACCGCCGCCTCCCGCCCCGCCACCCCCTCCGACACCGTCACCCCCCCTCCCTCACACCATCCCGGCCGGCCTCCTCCGTTCTAGCCCCAACTCCCACACACCACCACCGACCTCCCCGCGCCCCCACACGCCGGCCCCGCGCACCCACGCCACCACCACCGCCCACGTCGCCCTCCCGGCCCCCCACCCCGCGCCCCAGGCTTTTCATAGCTCCGCTCGGGGCGTCCTGGCGCCGCCTCCCCAACCGCTGACGGCGGCTACCGGCCGGCATAGCCCTTCCAGCGCCGGCCGGGGGCTGCGGCGGCGCGCGGCGCGCGGCGGGCAAGCTGCCTGCTGGCGGGCGGCGCTTCTAGTCGTGATTTTAGTGCCGCGTAGGTCGCCCTTCGGCCACTTCTCGGGCGTGCGGCCGCAGCGCGGCGAGAAGGCGGCGCGCTCGGCCCGCTGGCGGAGGTGAAGCCCCCCAGAGCGGAAGCTGGCGGGCCGGGGGCGTCGGGCGGGTGCGCGGCGGCACCCGTGCCACCGGGACGGGCCGTGGTGGCCCGTGTGGCGGCCGTGAAGGGCCGTTTGGTGCGCCCCGGCGGCCTCCAGCACGGCGGCCGCCGGGGCCGGTTTGGACTGTGTTTGGGGGGGTGGAGGGGTCCGGTGGCCGGTGTGATGGTCGTTTATCACCCTACTATCACCCACTTACCGCCCCCGGCCGTGGGGCCTCTCCAGACGCCGCCATTCATGATTTCAAAGGGTCCTGCCGACGCTCATCACAGTGCGCCGGAGGGGCCGGAGCCGGCGCCGCGGAGGACGAGGATGGCCGTGGCGGACCGGGACGAGCTCTGGGAGGTACAATGTCAGTGAGTATATTGTAGAGGTCACCCATGCGCACAATATCTTGACTGAGAGCTAAGCCAGGGGAGGCGATGCCGGGGCCGTACAGCAGCTTGATGATGCTGCGCCGGCGTGCGTCCCGCCGCCGCCGCCGGGGCCGGTTTGGACTGTTTGGGGGGGGGGAGGGGTCCTATGGCCGATGTGATGGTCGTTTATGGCCCTCCTATCACCCACTTACCACCCCCGGCCGTGGGGGCCTCACCGGACGCCGCCATTCATGATTTCAAAGGGTCCTGCCGTCGCTCAGTTCGAATCACAGTGGGGCGGAGCCTACCCTGCCGTTCATGGCAGAGATACGAGATACCCTGGAGTTGACTGGACGCAATCGGTTCGCAGTCTCTATCGACCATCGGTGCGTGTGTTTTGGTCTTG
>NW_005200504.1:0-1214 GCF_000372725.1 Emiliania huxleyi CCMP1516
TGTGTGTGGAGCGGGGTCGGCGGGAGGTGAGTAAGAGTTTTCTGAGAGCAGGGGGAGGGGGAACAATCCCAAAGAGAGCGCACCCCTGCTTTCGTCGGCCGTTTCCCATTGCTTCACCCCATCGGCCGGCGGGTTGAAAGTTGGCAGACATCTTACTGAGTGCGATTGGGCCAGGGCCTTGCGACTGAGGCGAGATCACCAGGGTTTCCCCTCAGCAGACCGCCCCCTCTACTCGGAGCTATAATGAACACGTTTTCTTTCTCTTTCTACTCCAGAATACACACTGCCCCCACAGAGTAAAGAATCAGTAAAGAAAGAAAGAAAGAAAACGGACAATCCAAGGGAGGGATGGGAGGACGGCACGCCGCCACCACACAGGGATTTTAAGGAGAGGGGTGTGGTGCGCTAGCCGTCGCCCACCCTTGGGCGTCGGCCTCTTCCTATCTCTCTTCGCAGTCTTGGGGTACCTGTACTACCCCGGTTAATTTTTTTCCGTGTGACTCTGGGCACGCGGCTCCATGGCGACCGCCGGCTCCTCTAGTGACGGCCGGCTCGACGTGGCGCAACTCCTGGCGCAGCGTGCGGCGAGCAGCGGGCGGCCGTCCATCGAGGTGGAAAAGGAGGACGACCTCGAGTACGACCTGGCGCACCTTGCCGCCTTTGACCCTGCGCCGCTCTCTGCTGAGGCGCTCTCGGCGGACGCCGAGGCGCACCTGCTCGAAACGGCGCGCGACAACGCGCAGCTGATGGCGAACCGGCTGTACGCGATCCTCGCGTCGCAGGAGAGCAAGGCGGTCATCCGCCTTCCCCCGCCCACGACGCAGCTGCCGCGCGAGAAGCCGCTGCCAAAGCCGCGGCCGCAGACGCGCTGGGAGAAGTTCGCGGCGGAGAAGGGCATCGTCAAGAAGAAGCGGTCCAAGATGGTGTGGGACGAGGCCGCCGGCCAGTGGGCCCCGCGGTACGGCTTTGGCCGCGCCAACAAGCAGGACGACCCGCTCAAGACGTGGCTCGTCCCTGCGAAGCCGGGCGAGGACGGCTCGACCGACCCGTTCGAGGCCGCGGCCGGGAAGCGGGGCGAGGCGCGCGCGAAGCAGAAGCGGCAGGAGGAGCGCAACCGTCTCGAGGCGGCCCACGCCGCCGGCCTCACCTCGCGCGGGAAGGGCGCCGCGGCGGGCGCCGGAGGCTCGCTCGGCTCGTCGGTGATCGCTCGCGAC
>NW_005200504.1:5102-7046 GCF_000372725.1 Emiliania huxleyi CCMP1516
GCGTGGCGCCCGGGGCGGAAGTCACGTCGAGGAGGACGGACGCGACCTGGCGCAGGAGGAAGATCGAGAAGACGATGCCTGGGGGGAGGCGCGGCACGCGTGACGGACGCCCATCGAAGCAAGGGAGGGCACACGCGCCGGCAAGGGAGTCACGCTGCGGTGGCGACGCCGCCGCCGAGCCGTGAGGGCTGGGAGAGCGCGGCTGGGAGAGCGCGGACCGATGATGCCGGTGGCCACGATGATGGGCGTGGTGAGGGCGCCGCTCGCCAGCGGCTCAATGCCGCCGTTGACGCACTGCGCCATGTCGAGAGAATCCATGGTGCGAGGGTGCCACGGAGTGTCCAGTGTCCACTGAGTCCGGCGGTCGATCCGAGCTCACGCGAGGTCAGACGCTCTCTTCATCAACGAACGTTACGAGTACGTGACCACACGCAACCAAGCGTAGTCGCGCCAACGCCGTGGTAGAGCTCTGCGCAAGTTGCGGATACACCCTGGTCCCCCACGGCGTTGGCGCGGCAGTTCACGCCCTGCACAAGCATGGTAAACTCCCAGTTCCGCAGGAGCTCCTCTGTCTCTCTGTCTTCGCGGTGCCAAACCCCTATCTGATGTTGGGGAGAACGGCGCTACTCGAGTAGGGGAACTCGAGTATCGCTACTCGAGTAGCTAGCCGTTTCGCGTTGGGCTGGCCGCCACACAGGTTTTGCTCGCCGCCTTTGTTTGGCTGCCCATTGCCAGCAAGCAGGGTTTGATTTCCCGTCGCAGTCTTTTTTGCCCAGTCTCGCCGACTCTCGCAGCCGAGCACCATGTGTCTTGTTTTGCCAACAATACACTTAACCATGACGCCGCCTCGTAATGGCTCTCGTCAGAACTCAGAAGGCGCCACACATTTTACGTCGCACAGCAAAAGTTGGCGAAGAAGCGGCGCCGCGTTGCATCGTGACGAACACCCAATGGCCGGTTCTTCCACGGAGATCTTGGAGAGCAACTCGTCTCTGGACCCCGCGATCTTCGGCGATGCCCTGCTGCGCGACATGGCCAAGCTCTGGATCCGGACGCTCGACGGGAGGAGCGGCCAGCGCCGCCGGCCTTCGCCAGCACTGCTAGCCGCCGCCCGCCAGTGGCAGACGTCTCAGGAGCAGCAGCGGCGGCGGCGGCAGCAGCAGCAGCAGCAGCAGCAGCAGCGCCGGCCGGCGCCGGACCCGGCCGCTCCGCCGCCTGCGCATGCCGAGAACCCACGCTGCTGGCACAAGTGCTCGCTCGGCGGGGAGATCCGAGTGCTCGCTCTCTCTACCGAGGCGGGCTTCGCCGAGGTGCACGCGGCGGCCTGCGCCAAGTTTGGCGTCAGCGAGGACTGGCGACTGCTCTGCCGCGATGCCGCCGACGCCGCCGACGAGCGCGGGGCTGACCCTCCGCTCATCACGCTCCTTGCAGCGAACCAAGGGGATGCCGTCTAGAGCGAACTCCGAAACCGAACGTCGAACGAACCGCGAGTTCACCGAACCAGTTCATCAACCAGAGCGCCAGTTCGCCCGCGAAGATCAAGAAGAGATTTTTAGCAATTCCTAAGATCAAAGGCTGGCGCGAGAGGCTGGCTGGCGGCGTCCTGGGAGGGTGATGCGCATCTTACTTTCTTCTTTCTTGGAACGCTAGGTTGGTGGGGTCCCGTACCACGCGGCATCGACCCTATCCAGTGCTCAAGTGCTCAAGGTTGTAGGCGGGGAAATCCGATCTCGATTGTAATAAAAAACTCGCGGCGTCCACTTCACTTCGCCGAGTCGGCGGAGGGCGGCGCCGCAGGGGTGCCCGAATCGCTGCTGCATCCCGTTGCCTCCCGCGCGATATGCTGCGCCACGCCGCCAAGCCGTCCACCCGCCGGATCGCGGTCGGGGCGCGGGCGCTCTCCTCTAACTCGCTCCTCAAGCAGAGGCTGATCGAGCTCATGCC
>NW_005200503.1:0-3157 GCF_000372725.1 Emiliania huxleyi CCMP1516
GATCGCGGCTCGACGGTGGAGCCGGAGGCTGGTGACTTTGGTGTGGACCTTTGAGTTTATTTAATGGTCGAGTACGAGGACTGGGGGTTCAACCGGGAGCCAGGGGGTTCGACCTGGCGACGGAGGACCGTGGGCCATCGCGGGGACTGCTGCGTACGGAGGACGCGGCAGGCAGATCCGGATGGTCTCACCCGGTGGGAGGCACCGAGGCGTCTGGGACGCTCCACTCTACCTTAAGCTCCTGAGGGGCGCGTGGTTTTAACCACGTAGTACGACTACAGCCCACCACAGACACCCTCCCTCTCCACACGTGTGCACACACCCTCACCCTCTCCCCTCTCCTCTCTCTCTCTCTCCTCTCTCTCCTCTCCTTGTCTGTGCTGTCTGCCTGACTCAGGCACTAATTCTGCCGATGCGTGATTGTGTGTGGGCTGCTCCGAGGGGGCCCTGTGCGATCCGATGGGTAGGGAGTCTGTGCCCGGGCGGTGTCCGGTGCGGAGTCTCTCTCTGATCCCACCTGTGGTGTTGGGTGTGAGGTCGTGGAAGCTTCGATCCCAAGGGGGGGAGCCGAGCCCACTCATAACCAACTCTCAGGGGCAGTAGGTGGGCGAGCCTCGAGCGCGCTCATCTCGATCGTCAAGGCGTCGCTACGCGCGGTCTTCCGCGGGGGGAGCTTCGTCGACGGGTGCGGGATCGCGGCGCAGTCAGTGCCGTGGCGATGCCTCCGGCTGTTTGCAATCACCATGGTCAGCTGCCCGTCCAGCGAGGCCTGGAACTGCTGGCCCGGCCCGACGCCGGGCGGCACGGTGACCGCGTAGGTCTGCATCATTGGGTTGGAGCCGCTGCCTCCGGGCATCCTTGCAAACCGATGGGCGCGCAGTTCCTGCGCGCGCGGGGGAGGGGTCAGCGAGGGCAACTCCGTGCGCGCGCTCGGCCCGCTCATCCTCTCTCGGGTGTGACTCGCGCCCCCCCGCTCGAGCCCCGCCCCCTGACAAGCCTCGCGAGAGTGGGACGCTGGCTGGCACCTGCGGGCGTCTGGCAAAGCGAGCGACTTGGTGCGTCCGCGAAGAGGAAGAAATGCACCGGAGTCTTCGAGGCGGACTCGCTATCTGTGTGTGTGTGTGTGTGTGTGTGTGTGTGAAAGCGCCGTCGCAACTGCCATGTCGGCAGGTTGTAGGCTGGTGCTCTCGCCCCGCTGGCGGCGCGGACCGGTGCCTCGGCTCCGAGCCCTCCTGTGGGCCCGCGGCGGCTCGCCGTCGCGGTGCCGAACAATGTCATCGGTCCGGATTCATCCCGGCGTGCCGCCGGTGACGCTTCTTCGCCGAAATTGTGCTCACGCTCTTTGTCGACAAAGCTGTGCCCGAGCTCCTGCTGCTCGACTGCGCGGCGGAACCGGCCCCTGGATGCTGAGTGAGATGTGAGGCGCCGGCACCGGGGCTACAACGCGGGGCCATCTCCAGGCTGTCTCGGGCAACCTCAAAATTGGCGCCTCTCTCTGCTGCTGCTGCTGGTGCTGGTGCTGCTGCTGCTGGTGCAGATGCTGCTGCTGGTGCGGCTCGGCTCTCCGACTCGACTCGCCGCGGGCGTCGCGGGCATCTGACGCGGCGGGCGGCGTCGCGGGCGGCAGCGATCGCGGCTCGACGGTGGAGGCGGAGGGTGGTGGCTGTGGTGCCGGGTGTGTTCGATTGTAAAAAATCGGCCATTCCGCGAAGAGGAAGAAATGCACCGGAGTCTTCGAGGCGGACTCGCTATCTGTGTGTGTGTGTGTGTGTGTGTGTGTGAAAGCGCCGTCGCAACTGCCATGTCGGCAGGTTGTAGGCTGGTGCTCTCGCCCCGCTGGCGGCGCGGACCGGTGCCTCGGCTCCGAGCCCTCCTGTGGGCCCGCGGCGGCTCGCCGTCGCGGTGCCGAACAATGTCATCGGTCCGGATTCATCCCGGCGTGCCGCCGGTGACGCTTCTTCGCCGAAATTGTGCTCACGCTCTTTGTCGACAAAGCTGTGCCCGAGCTCCTGCTGCTCGACTGCGCGGCGGAACCGGCCCCTGGATGCTGAGTGAGATGTGAGGCGCCGGCACCGGGGCTACAACGCGGGGCCATCTCCAGGCTGTCTCGGGCAACCTCAAAATTGGCGCCTCTCTCTGCTGCTGCTGCTGGTGCTGGTGCTGCTGCTGCTGGTGCAGATGCTGCTGCTGGTGCGGCTCGGCTCTCCGACTCGACTCGCCGCGGGCGTCGCGGGCATCTGACGCGGCGGGCGGCGTCGCGGGCGGCAGCGATCGCGGCTCGACGGTGGAGGCGGAGGGTGGTGGCTGTGGTGTGGACCTTTGAGTTTATTTAATGGTCGAGTACGAGGACTGGGGGGTCAACCGGGAGGCAGGGGGTTCGACCTGGCGACGGAGGACCGTGGGCCATCGCGGGGACTGCTGCGTACGGAGGGCGCGGCAGATAGATCCGGATGGTCTCACCCGGTGGGAGGCACCGAGGCGTCTGGGACGCTCCACTCTACCTTAAGCTCCTGAGGGGCGCGTGGTTCTAACCACGTAGTACGACTACAGCCCACCACAGACACCCTCCCTCTCCACACGTGTGCACACACCCTCACCCTCTCCCCTCTCCTCTCTCTCTCTCTCTCCTCTCTCTCCTCTCCTTGTCTGTGCTGTCTGCCTGACTCAGGCACTAATTCTGCCGATGCGTGATTGTGTGTGGGCTGCTCCGAGGGGGCCCTGTGCGATCCGATGGGTAGGGAGTCTGTGCCCGGGCGGTGTCCGGTGCGGAGTCTCTCTCTGATCCCACCTGTGGTGTTGGGTGTGAGGTCGTGGAAGCTTCGATCCCAAGGGGGGGAGCCGAGCCCACTCATAACCAACTCTCAGGGGCAGTAGGTGGGCGAGCCTCGAGCGCGCTCATCTCGATCGTCAAGGCGTCGCTACGCGCGGTCTTCCGCGGGGGGAGCTTCGTCGACGGGTGCGGGAGCGCGGCGCAGCCAGTGCCGTGGCGATGCCTCCGGCTGTTTGTGGCGGGCGGCTTGCTGCTCGCTGCATGGCGAAAAACTCGTCTCGCCACACGCCAAGGGCTTATGCTCTGGCGAGACGTGAGGCGCATGCGCCCAGGATGGGAGGGGGCATGCGTAACGACAGCTGTCAGCGTCCCGCTACACGTTTAAAC
>NW_005200502.1:0-3156 GCF_000372725.1 Emiliania huxleyi CCMP1516
CAGTATCCTGTTTCCGTGTACGGAGGGCCGCGTCCGGACGATCATGACGTCGGCCGGGACCCCCCGTGCGGGGGCCTTCGTGGAGTGCTCTCTACTGCCGCGGCGCCCCTGTGTCGGTTCGGAGGCGCCCGGCGGCCGCGCGCTTGGTGCCGACGTCGACCGGCTGCTCTCGCGGCGACGAGGCGTGCCGCTTCGGTCACGTCACGCGCGCTGCGAGGTGTCTTTTGGCATGTCAGCGCTACCAGCGCAGCCGCCGCCTCCACTGCGATCCCAGCCGCCGCCATCCCCGCCCCCGCCGCCCCCGCCACCGCTTGCACCCACCCCCTCGGCGCGCCTCCGCCGCCGTGGCCTCCCGCCGCGCCTTGCGCGCCACTGGTGCCGGTGCCGTCGCTCTTGAGCATGGTCAAGATCGGCGAAACTCGTGTGACGTGTCTTCAGCATGCTCAAAGCTCGAGGTCCGCGTCGATGGGGAGACGTTTGCTGCCAGAAAAATGCAGGTAGGCGCGGGGCGAGGGCGGCGGCGGCGCGGGCGGCGGCGGCGCGGGCGGCGGCGGCGCGGGCGGCGGCGGCGGCGGCGAGGGTGGCGGCAGTGAGGCGGCGGGCGGGAGGGCGTGGCGGCGTGCACTGTCTGGGGCCCGACTTGCGACGGCATCGACTGCGTCATCGCCGACGCGCACCTCCCGGAGCTCGAGGTTGGGGAGATGGGGACTGGCTCTACCTACTTTTCTCTCTTTAAGGTGCAAGGGTGGGCGACGCCCTTCCTCTTCCTACCTACATGCACATGTATCTCTCTCCGCAGTCCCTCGCCGATTCTTCGTCCCGCAGCGAGCCATTTCTTCAAAAAAACGCAATGCCGAACGCTACTTGTCGCCAACACCAAAACGCCGATGATCCTGTATCTAGGCTAAAAAGAAAGAAAGAAAAACAGACAACCCAAGGGAGGGATGGGAGGACGGCACGCCGCCACCACACAGGGATTTTAAGGAGAGGTGTGTGGTGCGCTAGCCGTCGCCCACCCTAGGGAGTCTGCCTCTTCCTATCTCTCTTCGCAGTCTCTCGCCGCTTCTCGCTGCAACCTTCATGCCACCTCGCGGTCGTCCCACTCTCGTCGTTATCTCCCTTGTCATTTCCTCCTCTGTCGCGTCGTTCCCTTCTGCCTCGTCCTGTGACGCCGCCGCCTGCCGGTCCCTTGTTCTCGCGGCTTCTTTCGCCTTTCGGCGCAACTCCGTCCTCCTCGCGGCGTATCCTGGCCCCTCGAGTCTATCGAGCTCGCCAGCGTAAAATTCTGTGTCGAACGTGTGTGCTGTGCGAGAGAGTTCTTGTTGAATTCTTTTTTTTTGAGAGCGCCTTCGTTGTTAATAGTACAAACCCAATGGTCCTCTGCGAGCGGTCCTCCGTTGCAGTCACGCACACGCACACGCCATGCCGCACCGCGCGCCCGCCCACCGCCCCGCCCAGGCGGGAAAGAGATGAGGAGATGGGACAGCGAAGGAGGAGTACGAGCACGTATGGGAGGGTTCAGTAATGCGCCACGCTGCCCGGCGTCTCTCACTTTCCGGGACAGCCCCGCCCTTTTGAGGCGGGAGAGTGACGGCTACCCCGTACGCGCCTGTTGCTCTACCCCGACGCCGACCGCCCATTCTCCCCTCCTCGTTCCCCCCTCGAATGCTCCGGACCCCGACAAGCCGCCCGACGTTGGGCCTCTGCCCCGCACGCTCCCGCCCCTCTGCCCCTCACACACACCCAGGCCCGACATGCACATACAAGACAAACCCGGCGTCCTGCTCTCAAAAGAAAAGAAAAAATGGGAAGGAGGAGACCAGCGGGGGAGACTCCCCGCCTATGCAAGCCCCAGAGAGGGGCTGCCATCGCCGAAGCTGTGCCTAAGCATAACTCCCAAACCCGCAGCGGCCCGGGGGGCCTTGGGGGCAGCCTGCCGGACCGCTGTTGCACGGGGCCAAGCACCGGAAGATGAGTGGAATTGATGGATTGGGCCGTTGTCCGTGCCTCCCCTCTATACGTCAGAGTGGGACCTACGCCGCGCCGGGTAAGGGGCGCGCCCGGTCCTCGACGGAGCCGCGCGCCCCAAACGACCCAGGCGGCGAGTAGTCGTCCTCGAACCTTCGACTCGTAGTCGCCCGTGGTCAGCGCCCCTCCTCCCTCGCCCGTCCCTACTCATACTGCTCTCGAGGCGCCCGCGGCATCTCGCCGCCCATCTTCGGCCACGCGTTGTAGTCGAAGATGGCGGCGTTGCGCCTCGCGACAATGGTCGAGCGCGCTTGAATTCTTTTTCGCGCCGATCCAGCTCTTTGACTTGCACATCTCGCGACTCAGCTTTTCGCGTTCTCGCAGGTTCGTCGGCGTCACACACCCGGCTGATCTACCCAAAGCTGTCATCTCACCCACCACTGCCGCCACCGCTCAGGGTCGTCGGATTCCAGATGGGCCGCCACCGCTCGACGCTCCGCGACCTCGGCTGGTCCGCTGGCAACTCGCCAAACCCGTGGAAGCATGGGAGCGCCAAACGAGTCGTGCGCGCGCTCGACTACGGCAGCATCGAGGTGGATGCGTATGCTCACTCGGCTCCCGACGACGCGCGGGGTGGTAAGCACGACGCACGCCTCGCAGCCTGCGACAGCGAAAAGCGCACGCCGCCTCGCCTCCTCTCTTAGGCCGCCTGCTCGACCGGATCTTCGAGCAGGAGTCGGACGGCGCAGGGCGCCAGCCGTTCCAGCGCGGGCGTGTCGCCCGTGCAGCATGCCGCACCCGTCCCGCAGCCCGCCACCTCACGACCCTCCGGGCGCTGCGCTCAGGCCGCCGCTTGAACGTGAGGGCCAGCGCGGCTCGGTGTCACAGCAGCAGCTGCTCGACTCGCAGCTGCGTGACGGGATGCGAGGAGAGCAAGGCCACCTGCGGCTCCAAGCCGCGGTGCAGCGCACCAAGCTCGCGGACCCAGCCACGCGGGCCACGGCAGCCGAGGCGAGGCTCGGTGCGGCGGTACACGAGCCTAGAAGCGGAATCTCTCCCCATATCTCCCCATATCTCGGGCCCTAGAAGCGGAGTACGTGTTCATGTACCCCAACCAACACTCGAGAGGACTCGCATTCAACTGTATTCGGCCGTGTTCCGCTGTATTCCCTGCACTCGCACCCCCTC
>NW_005200501.1:0-3151 GCF_000372725.1 Emiliania huxleyi CCMP1516
TTAGGGGTATGAGGACAGGCAATTCATGGAAGTGTTATAGGAAAAAAACATAACATACAATTGATTGATCAAGGCATCGCAAAGAGAAAGGGAACACTGAAATTCGTCAAGCGGAAGCAGATATATAGTACCAGTTTACTGCTGAAGCTGAGGCGGCGGAGGCGGCGGAGGCGGCGGGGCGGCTTCGGCGGGGCGAGCGTGCGGGCCGCACGGGTGGGAAGGCGGCGTGGAGGTGTCGAGGCTCGCGCTCCCGCTGCTGACCGACGCGGTGCAGGCGTCGCTGCGCGAGTGGTCGGCGGCCGCGCCTCCGCCGGCGCCGTCGAGCGAGGTGTCGGCCCGCGCGTCGCAGCTCTCTGCGATGCTCACGCGGCTGACCGACTTGCGGCTGCCGGTGGGGACGGCCCACCCGCCAGCCGCCGGCCAGGCCGCCGTGTCGCCGTCTGCGGCGCGGCGCCGCTCCGAGTGCGCTCACTTGGTGCCCCGCGCAGCGCCGGAGATGCGGTGTGGGTCGGGTCGGGGGTCGCCTCACGGGTGCGTGGCTATGAGCAGGTTGCGCTCGCCCCGGACCTGATCAACGCCATCGGCAGGCCGACGAGCGAGGACGGCGGCGCACTCGCGGGGCGCGAGGTGCAGCGGCTGCAGGAGGCGATCCGCGAGGCGCTGCAGCTGGTCTTTGCATCCCTGCCAAAGCCGTGAGGCGCCTCTCTAGCGGCGCGGGCGGCGGGAGGCACGACCGCTCCCACGTCCCACCGACGGCGCCGGTCGCGCGGCTCAGGGTGGGAGAAGGGATGGACGAGGGCGACCGAAGAACCTCTCGATGGTCGATCTTCGTCGAAGCTTGTTACATTGGGGGGAGTTCGCGCGCCCGATCGCAAAAGAGGCCTGTTCTCGCGCGCCCGTCGGCGGTAGCGGCGGATATCGCACGCAGTGCAGGACTGATTCGTGATTGTTGGTATAAACTACGACGAGGCACAGCGCGCACCCCGCCCCGCGATGTCAGAAAAGCATAAAGCTCACCTCGTCGCTCCACCCTCCTTCCAGTTCCACTTCTCCCTCGGCCACCCTCCGACCACCACCGGCGTCGAAAAACAGCGGCCTCTCGCCGCACCCCGCTGGAGAGTCCCCATCCTATACAGGTGCAGCGCCGCGCTGAACAGATCAGTCTCGGGTCTGCCGCGGTGCGCCAGTGTGGGCCCGGGCGGGCAGCTTTTGCGAGCCCCGTCGTGTGGGGTACACGGGAGGAAAATTAATTCGTTCTCGGGTCCGTTGCGCGTTGGCCTCTTTTGTAGAGAAGAATTTTGATAAGTACCCGTCAAGACGCGCCTGCTGGGGGGCAGCTTCGTAACGAAGCCGTCTGCTCCCCACTTGTCAACACGACTCACGAGCAGGCGCTGGCGCCATCAACGTTCCTTTAATTCGTTCTCGAACACGTCAGCTCTACCCCTCTTCAAGCATACGGCTCTACCAGGTACAAACCGTACACCCCAAGACACACCAACCGTACAGAAGGCTGCGCACATCGCGCGTAGCCGTAGGTATCCACATTCCTAAAAGGGAGAAAACGAATTCCCGCACGCTCTCACTCATGAACTCGAGCTTTCACCGACGAAGCTGCACGACGCGCTCCTCGACGGTGCCGGGCGTGTACAGGTGCACAATCTTCGCGACGCGGGTCTGCCCTGGGCGGTGCACACGTCCCTCAAAAGGTCTCGACGATGAAGCGCTGGCCATTGGCTACAAGCTGCCTGTGAAGTGGCTCCGCGACGCCCACCAAGAGGCGGCGTAGCTCGGACGCGGCCATCAGCCCAAAAGAAGAAAAGCCCCGCGCACTCAGAAGCACCTCAGGGTTCCATTTCCGCACAGTTTTTCGGCCGCGGATTCGGGCATGGGGTGTGGAGGAAGTGAGCTTTATGCGGGCAGGTCTGTGTTGCGGTGAGAGGTTGACAGCGGCAGGTCTGTGTTGCCCGAGAGCGGTGCGATAGCAGACAGCCGGCCAATGCGGTTGCAAGACCTGCCTGACGCGCTGTTCGAGCACATCCTGTCCTTTCTACCTCGCGGAGTGACTGCCTACGCTGCTTGCGCCGTGGACTGCCGCTGGGCGCGCACTTGCGACGACGCCTTGCGCTTGTTGTGCGAAAAGCACGCGTGGAAGCAGCCGCGCAGCCGCCGCCTCGCCGCCGCCTCGGCCACCGGCGGCGGAGATGCGCTGCGCTGGCGCGCGCTCTACGTCTCCCGCGCGTGCCCTGCATGCCTCGACGCGCCTGGCGACTTTGCGGCACGGCGTTCAAAGCACGAGGCGCCGCTCTACCTCCTATGCGGCGCGTGCTGCAGGCGCGAGTCAGTCATCGATAAAATGCGGGCGGCGGGCGCCACGCTCGACGTGACGGGTGTGTCTGGCAAACCGCTCTACACGCAGCGGGGCGACCGATTTGTGTCGGAGGTGGCTGCCGCCGCCCGGAGAGCAGGCCTGGGGTGAAGGAGCGCTGCCTCTGCTCGGCACGTGTGTGTGCAAAGTGTTTTGTGTGTGAGGCGGTCAGACGGGCGTGGCAGCTTGTGTACAAGGTCTGTAGTACACGCCGTACGAAAAAGGCCGCGCCGCGACCCGCGCGTGTGGACACACAGAGACTGTTTTTTCACAGAGACACGGCCCCCTATTCTCGGGGTCGGGCGCGTTGGCCTCTTTTGTAGGGAAGAATTTTGATACCCGTCAAGACGCCTGCTGGGGGCAGCTTCGTAACGAAGCCGTCTGCTCCCCCAGCAGGCACACACTAGACAGATAGGAGGAGAAAGGGGACGGTGGTGGGTTTAGGGTTGCCTAACGTTAATTTGGGGCCTAACAGTTGCGCTATTGTTGGCTGAAATCCTCAACGTTGTTCAAGTGTTCTCCCCAGCCCAAGCTGTTACTGTTTGTTACTGTTGTTACTGTTGTTCAGCGGCCAGCAAGCAGAAAATGGCAAAAAACCCGGGTAAAACCCGAAAATACCTGGGATTTTCCGGGTATTTTCGGGTATTACCCGCACTGGACACTAGAGATCGTCGTGGGCCACTGCCAGGCCTTCCTTATTGTTGTTCAGCCGGCCTAACGTTAGCTACTGTTGTTGGGGGTCCCCACTGTTGTTCTGTTGTTACTGTTAACACTAGCAACACTGTT
>NW_005200500.1:0-1526 GCF_000372725.1 Emiliania huxleyi CCMP1516
ACGCTTCCGCTTGTGACTCTTGCCCTTGGGATCCTTCTCCTTCTTCGGCTTTGAGCGCCTGCGCTTCTCCTTCTTCGGCTTTGGACGCGCTTCGTGCCGATCCTCGGACGGCGGCAGCGGCGGTGGCAGCGGCGGTGGCAGTGGCGGCGGCGGCGGCTGCTCCGGCGGCTCTGACGGCAGCGGCGGCGGCGGCGGCGGCTCCGGAGGCGGCTCCGGCGGAAGCGGTGGTGGCGGCTCTGGCGGAGCTGGCTTTGACGGCTTGAAGCTGGACAGGTTCAGCCAGCTGTCGGCCATGGCAAGTCGATAAAAAGAATTTTACCCGCGCACAACACTGGGCCCGTCCTCCCATCCCTCCCTTGGGTTGTCTGTTTTCTTTCTTTCTTTCTGGGCACGGGACTGGCGCGCACTAAAAAGAATTTTAGCGCGAGGAAGGTGGCATCCATCCCTTGGGTTGTCTGTTTTCTTTCTTTCTTTCTTCCCTTCTGTTTTCTTTCTTTCTTTTCTGGCGCGCACTGGCACTAACACAGGTACACCACGGGAGCCGCCTAAGCGACTCCTGCGAGGACGGCGAGGCACTTATAGCTCCGTGCAGGTGAACCTTCTTTTCTAGACGGCTAGGTAGGATTGAGAGCAGCCTCGCTCTCAATCCTAGAAGTCGAAGGATTGTGAGCAGCAGTCCTCGCAATCGTAGCATCTCTGTGCGATTGTGAGCGCCTACGCTCGCAATCCTACACTCTTCTAGGATGGCGAGCGGGTCCCCTCGCAACCGGTGGGATCACTGTTTGGATTGTGAGGAGACCATCCCGGCGCGCTCACAAGCGCTCGCGGCTGGAGCGACTGGGAGCGCCCCTCTGTGCGCCTGCCAGCAATCCTTGGATCTTTGGTACGATTGTGAGCGCAGCCGCTCATAGATTAGTCCTACATACAAGATGTAGGATTGCGAGCGCTACTGCTCGCAATCGGAGGCATGTTGCTAGGATTGTGAGCAGTGCTGTCACTCACTGTGCTATTTCGGGGCCCGGGGTTGTGCGTTTATGTGAGCAGTGCTGCTCGCAACCCTAGACTTTGCTCGGATTGCGAGCGCGCTGGTAGTAGTCGTAGGCGTCACCAGTCACCTTGCTTGGGAGCGGAGCTGCTCGTAGTCCTAGAAGATGTATGTATGTAGAGTAGGATTGCGAGCGTAGGTAGCGGCTACGGCGTAGGCGCTCACAATCGCACAGAGATGCTACGATTGCGATGACTGCTGCTCACAATCCTTCGACTTCTAGGATTGAGAGCGAGGCTGCTCTCAATCCTAGCCGTCTAGGAAAAGAAGGTTCACCGACACTAGGAACGCTAGCAAAAAGAATTCTCCTTGAATACGAGGCTGATCCGGGCGTAACGCCAGCACAGCGAGGCGCCCACGTAGCCATCCGAAGTCGCGTCAGGTTCGCTCGACACGCTAGCGGAGCGGTTGGCGAGGCTAGTGGTGGCCATAGTCTGGTCCCCTAGGGGCTGAACGGGTCGGCGCGCGCCCTCCTTCCCAA
>NW_005200500.1:2657-4277 GCF_000372725.1 Emiliania huxleyi CCMP1516
GGGGGGAAACCCCGGGGGGAAACCCATGGGGGGCAAACTGGTTTTATTCGGACTGCATACTGGGGAACGGGGGGTTCGGTGGGTAAAAACGGGGTGACTGCTCGTTTTTTTTGGGTTTCCGGCCTCCCCGGTTCCCCCCTGAAGGTGTGGCGGCGCGCCCGGATCAGGAACGCGATTTAATAAATAAAAACGGACACCTTCTACTAGGAGTAAGGAGATGCGTAAAAAGGAACAGGTCCCCGCCCGTGCGATCTTTGTGCAGGGTTCTTTGTGGATGTGGTCGGCGAGGCGCTCTAGTAGCCGGGGTCGTGTCCTGGGTTGTTGCACGAGTATATGGGCCAAAAGCGTCGAAAAAAAATGTCCCAAAAAGCGTACTCGAGTTTGTTGCAGCTCCGCAGCCAGCGCGGGCTGCCAGGACGCACCGCTCGCGCGTTCGGCACACTCCCTGGCACCCAGGGAGTGCGCCTAACCGACCAGACCGAATAGGCTCGATGCCGCGCTCGCTGTGGAGCTGCAACAAACTCGCCGCCGAGCGTGCCACCGACGGCGTCCCGTCGGAGGTGATGGAGTGTGAGACCTGAGGCTACGGAGGTGACGCCTGAGGTACCGGCCCGTGCACGGCGACTCAGCCGGCGACCGCCACGGGCTCAGGCGAGACTTGTCGACGCGTTCCGGCTCAGCTTCACCATGGTCCTCGGGCGTCTGTCGACGTCAGGACCACCCATACAGCTCGAGGGTTTGAGGTCGCAAGAGCCAAGATGGTGGCGTTTGGAACCTGCGGCACGGCCCCGCTGTCGGCTCTCGCGGGCTGCGGAACCGGCCCCAGAAGGGGACGGTCCGGGCGAGTGTGGCAGCTCCTGCGCTAGTATGGGCACCATCTATCACAACACTACTGACCCTGGCCATTAGAGCTGCCAGGGATAGCGTCAGGAGCCGGTAGGAGTCAAAACCCCTCATATTTGAGACATCGTGGCCCATATACTCGTGCAACAACCCTCACTCCCGATGGGGGCGCTAGCACTAGCCGTCTTCCACATGGTCCCGCCTCGGGTCCCTGCTGCTCCTACGTTAATCTCTTCGTATACATCCTCCTGCTGATCTCCGCAACGTCCTGCTCCCTCACTCGGCTCGTCTCGCCCTGCGCGTCCCTGCTCTCCGCGCCTCCCCCGGCATCTCGTCTCTGCTTGCGTGCGATAAATTTTAACTTTATTGCAGTACATTGATTTCCGTCTCTTTGTGTTTTACGGTGTGACTCGCCCCCCTGCCTGCCTGCCGCTCCCGTCCGCCACACACGAACGTCTGTGTCGTCGGCACCGACACGTGGGTGCACGCGGCCGAGAGAGACGCGCCCGCTCGCCGCGCGGGTGGCACCGCTGATAGGGTCCCCCACACCCTCCCAATAGAGAATAGCTGAACCGCGTTGATGGCGGCGATGGTTCCTCACCACATGTGTAAGACATGGCTGTTGGAAGCCGAGACGCACACTCAAGATGTTGGGACAGCGCGACGTGCCCGTCAGATCCCTATAGGCACTTGCGCCTCGGAACTTAGACCCTTTCTTCACGCCTTGATGTCGTCGATGGGGTCAATGTCCATGCCCGGAACACGGCTCAGCCTGTT
>NW_005200499.1:0-3138 GCF_000372725.1 Emiliania huxleyi CCMP1516
GAAGTTCGAAACTCAGTAACTCCACACAGTGGTGATTGTCGGTCAGTACAGCTTGGGCCAGGTACCAATTTTGTCGAATTTATTTCAAAATCTGCAGGCGCGGAGCGCCTGCGAAAATTTTGAAGAAATTTGCAGTCGGGCCTGATTTTCATCAAGATCTTTCAAATTTGCGGTGTGGAGTTGGGGGGTGGGTTATAGGTTAGGGTTATTAGGGTTAGAGGGCTAGGGTTAGGGTTAGGGTTAGGGTTAGGGTCAGGGTTAGTCTTGTTGTGTCTATATATGCCAGCGTTGCAGGGTTCTGCGCTGGGATCTGGCCCCACAGCGCCGACGACTAAGACTCAGCCCCGCACGCTGACCTAGGGTTAGGGTTAGGGTTAGGGTTAGGGTTAGGGTTAGGGTTAGTCTTCTTGTGTTTGTATGCCAGCGTTGCAGAGTTCTGCGCTGGGATCTGGCCCCAGCGGCGACGAGTAAGACTCAGCCCCGCACGCTGACCCCACCAAATGCCGCCTCAGGGCGCCAGCCACCTCTTACACGCGGCCGGCGCCCTCTCGCGGCAAAAGGGTCGAGCGAGCGGGCAGAGAGTCGCGATGTCCCTGCGCACCTCCACCTGGGTGTTCGCGCCGCCTATATGCTCCAACGATAGAGAAGGGGAGGGAACGACAACGCGCACAGAGGATGAGGATATAAACTGGGACGACGCAGCGGAGGGGATAGACGAGGGAATCGAGGGACCGGAGGGCTTTCGCGACAGCGACGATGACGACGAAGGAAGGGGAGGAGACGGAGGGGCGACACGCAGGAGGAGCAAAATCGCGAACGGCCCGAGCAGAGAGGGCGACGGCGGAACACGAGGGGGCAACGGAAACGCTACCAATGACGCGAACCGAGGCACGGGCGACGACGGGGACGGGGAGGGCGACAGAGACGTCGAGGTTGACGCAACGGTATCGAGAGCGCCACCCAAACAGAGTCGGACAGCCATGGAGGTCACCGAATGGAGGGCGAACGGCACGATACGAAAAGGCAGGGCGAGGCGGATGGAGAAAGAAGTGCCGAGGAGGCCATGGTGGAGGGGAGGGACGGGAGGACGAAAGAAGCGCGAGGAGGACGAGCGACCCGCACAGGCCGCGAGCAGACAGCGCCTGCTGGCCACCTCGAGACATTCGCAAAGAACGCTAGCTACATGGGAGGGCTTCGTGAAGGATGGATTGAAAAACATTCGAACAAAGAAAAGGCGACGGGAGGAACCGGCAGAGGATGCAGTGACGTGACACACACACACACACACACACACACACACACACACACACACACACACACACACACACACACACACACACACACACACACACACACACACACACACACACACACACACACCGCTCACCCACGCGCACCGGGCCTTGCACTTTAAATGCCGTGGGGCTCCTGTCGTTAGACGTGGAGACGCGAGGGTCGCCCCCCCTTGCCCCACCACGTCGTGTGTGTGGAGAAGTTTACCTTACCTTACCTTACCCTTGCCTATATGTACACTACACGTCTCGTCATGCGCCGCTGCCGGTCAGATGCGCGGCCGCACGTCCACCACCTCGCCGCACTACGCGTCCTCGCTACCCAACCCCCCCCCCCCCCCCCGCCCCCCGGGTATGCCTATGTCGCGGCCAAAGGATATCCACCTCGAGGGCCTCGAGAACCCAACGCGTACCTACCCACCGCAACGATAGCTGAATGCGAGGGGGCGCGGAGAGACAGAGAGCGGTGTTGGCTGATTCGCGGATTGCCCACAGGCACACCGCGGCACTCCGCACGGAGGAAAGAAAGATATGCGGTGCTCACATATACGTAATACGTTGCGCACACGGGGTGGGGAGGTACTGATCTGAGATCTCTGGTCGGCGGTGTCGTCGCGATTTCCGGCTCGGCGGCTTTGCGGTGTTTTCGGCATTCGGGGAGACCCGATTCTTCAAAGCTCCTTTTAGAAACACTTTTGAAGGTTCAAGAGCCTCGGGCGAGCTCAGGCCTCAGCTCATCGTCAACCAAGAAGTGTACTACTACGGCTCCCGCGCCTCAATCTTCGTGGGCAGCAGTTGGTTCGACAGGTCAACGCCGTGGCCTAGGCAGCCGTATTCGCCCTTGCCCCAAGTAAAGACGGCGCCGCTGGCGGTGATGGAGAGGCTGTGGCTGCGTCCAGCCGACACAGCGACGACGCGCTGGTCCGTCAAGGCCTCAACCTTCTTGGGCCGCCGCTGTGCCTGCTGGTCGCCGTGGCCCAGCCGGCCAAAGGATCCAAAGCCCCAGCTCCAGACAGCGCCATCGGCGGTGATGGCGAGGTTGTGCAAACCTCCAGCCGACACAGCGACGACGCGCTGCCCAGCCAACGCCTCGGCCTTCTTCGGCAGCAGCTGGCGCTGCCCGTCACCGTGGCCCAGCTGGCTGTCCCCTCCAAAGCCCCAGCTCCAGACGGCGCCGTCGGCGGTGAGGGCGAGGCTGTGGTTGCCTCCCGCCGACACAGCGACGACGCGCTGGCCAGCCAAAGCCTCGACCTTCTTGGGCAGCAGCTGCCCCTCCCGGTCGCCGTGGCCCAACCGGCCATCGTCTCCATCGCCCCAGCTCCAGAGGGCACCGTCGGCGGTGATGGCGAGACTGTGACTATCTCCAGCCGACACAGCGATGACACGCGGGCCAGGAAAGGCCTCGACCTTCTTCGGCTGCCACTGCTCCTCCTCGTCGCCGTGGCCCAGCTTCCCAAAGCCTCCGTCTCCCCAGCTCCAGACGGCGCCGTCGGCGGTGATGGCCAGGCTGTGGTCGCCTCCCGCCGACACAGCGACGACGTGCTCGCCGGTAAAGGTCTCGACCTTCTTCGGCAGCAGCTGGCGCTGCCCGTCGCCGTGGCCCAGCTGGCTTCCACCGCCCCAGCTCCAGACGGCGCCGTCGGCGGTGCGGGTGAGGCTGTGGTATGTTCCCACCGACACGCTCACTGCGCGCTCGCCGCCCAAGGGGGAGGGGAGGCGCGTCGGCGTGTTGAGCCGCGTCACGCTCTCGCCGTGGCCGAGGAGGCCTGAGCCGCACGACGAGAGCCGCCCCTCGCCGTCGATGAGGACGCTGTGCTGTTCGCCTGCCGCCGCCCTCGCCGGCGGG
>NW_005200498.1:0-3138 GCF_000372725.1 Emiliania huxleyi CCMP1516
CCGCATGGCGGGTAGCGGAGAAGATGCGGCACCAGCACCGCGTCCACCGACGGGTGGTGGCGCGTGAGCGTGTGGTCGACGCCCGTGGCTCGCCGCCAGAGCAAGGCGAGGATGTCATATGCCTGTAGGGGGAGATACGGGGAGATATGGGGAGATATGCCGCCAGAGCAGGGCGAGGATGTCATGTACGCCTCCACGCCCATGTCTGCGTACAGCGCGAAGTAGAAGAAGGACGCGTCGCCGCTCGAAAAGTAGAGCAGCGGGAGCAGCAGTCCCTCGACGGTGTGGTGGAGCGCAAAGATGACCTGTCCATTCCCGACGGGGCGCAGGTGCGCCGACGTCTCGCCGTAAAAGTCCCACGCGTTCATGAATGGCGCGCGGTACGGGAAAGAGAGGCCCTTCTCCTTGAGCGCGTAGTGCCGGTAGCACCAGTCGTTGTGCTTGCGGTCGAAGAGCTCGGCCATGTACGAGACCGCCTCACGAGCGGCCGCCTCGCGCCGAGCTGCATCAGACGCCGGCAGCGCGACGCCACGGAAGGCGAGGAACTTGGCGAGCTGCTCCTCGCTCGCCTCGGGCACCGGCACGTCGAACGGCGTGCTATTGCCAGGCGGGTCGGGCCAAGGCAGCACCGAAGGAAGGCTGCACTTGCTCGCGTCAAAGTGGGCGAAGAGCATGCACGCGATTCGGTCGGCGATTCTCATGGCCACATTGGTCACGACGCCGGCCACGGCCACCGAGAGCAGGAATCGCAGGACCGAGAAGTCACCGATCACCACGTCCGGCGCGCCGAGGGTGACCTCAGACGCAGACACTCGGAACACTGTCCGCATGCACTCTGCGTTTACGCACCAGTCGTGGTCGCCAGCCGCAGCGGACTCGGCAGTGGGCCAGAGGCCGAGCGCGGCGACGGCGAGATCGAGGCTGCTGATGACGTCGGAGAGGGTCGGAGGCGGAGCGGCGACGAGGGTCGAGAGGAGTGCGGCGGCGGCGACGATGGCCGCGGCTGGACGACGGGACCCTTGGGCAAGTCGAAAACGAGCAGCGGACATGGTGTTAGGTCGTGAGCCCTGAATCCGCGCGGTTTGATTCCATGCGTCGGTTAGCTACTCGAGTAGCACCCCATCCCAATCGCTTCGGTGCTAGCCCAGGACAACCGATGGCCATATGTGTGAGACATGGTCTGTACTCGCCAGTGTCCGGCTATTGCACCGATCATCGCAGACAAAATGTGGCGCGAGTTCGCAACTAGAGGTTCAAACATATCGGCCGCCATTCAGGCTCAAGGGGCCACCCAAAACTTGCGCGTGACGTATGAAACCCGTGCTGTGACCTGGTCCCAGCGCCAACTCGCACGTACCGAGCTCCGCAGCCTCGACTCACGCCCGATATGGTTTCGTCCTTCTCGCCGTCGGCCGAGGCGCACCGCCTGGTCATCGACCACCGTCTCAACCTTGCCTGGGTGACTTGCTGATGAGAGCGCCTTCCAGGCGGGTAGTCGTGCCCCTCACCTAAGGTCATACGGCGGCGTCAGAGGGGGGGAGGGGCGCGAAGCGTGAACATGGAGGCAAGCAGGTGTTCGGCTGCACCTGGCCAAAGCCGGCGACCTCAAAGTTGTCGTTGCTTGTGCGGATCGTGAGAGGGACCGGATCGGCAGCAGCGCGGGCGGCAGCGGCCGGAGAGGCCGGAGAGCCGTCCGACGGAGCCCGGTCGTGCATCGGCGCGTCGGCCGTAGGGGCCGGGGGGGGCGGCGGCATCCATCGCTGCGGGTCGCTGCGGGCCGACGATTGTGGACTGATCCGTGATCGATCGTCGGCGGGCGGTGTTCAGCTGGGACGTTCTACGGTTAAAAGAGCGACGGCGCCGACACGAGAGACTTATAAGGGTAGATAGTTAGAGGCTGCGCAGGCCGTCCCGTTTGCATGTTTGCATAAACCAACGCCACGCCGCGCGCTGCGCGCGCCGGCTCTGTCTCATTCACGTGCCTTAAGGAAGTCGCCCATCGCAACATTCACCGGACAGCCCCCGGCCCGCTTGGAGCCCGAACCCAGCCTGCCATGGTCGGTCTCACAGACCTCGAAGCTGACCTGCTTGCGCACATCGCCCGCCGTGGCGGCGCGTCGGTGCTGTGCGCCATGGCACAGACGAGCAAACAGCTTCGTGCACCGATCATCGCAGCCGGCGACGAAATGTGGCGGGAGTTTGCGTTGGCGAGGTTCCCTTGCCTCAAGAGCTTGCTGGAGCTCGTGCCAACGTCACTATCTTTCAAATCAATCTATCGCAAACAACTTGCGGGAGTTGCGCCGCCGCCGCCGCCCAGCTTCCCAGACCTTTCTGAGTACGTCTTCTCCGTCGAGCTCGCAGTGCCCGCCCTTGGCTGGAGCGCAGCGTGGAGCGCGCCTGTCACCAGCTGGACTTATCCCAACCCCGCCTACACGGGCTGGGACCGGATCTGTAACCCTCAGCCCTGGACCGACGCAACGCGGCCGGCTTGGCTGACGGAGGAAGTGGTCAATCGGGGGACAACTTTTCCTAAGTCCGTCTTGTGCTCGATGACACTCTCCATCTTCGCGACGCGGCGCCGAGACTTGAGCTCCTTCCGCATGTTCCATTTTACCGGGTTTCAACCAGAAGGCATTCGCGAGATAGAGGACGGTACCGTCTGCTATGAAGAAGAGGCACTGCCAGAGAAGGAGGGTCTCAGAGTCAACTATTACGACTTTCACGGATATGGTCACCAAGAGCAGGTCTTTCCCTACTGTCACATCCAGCCGTCTTTCCACACTGCGACTGGCCACGTCGATGTCGGGTTTGCACTCGGTGAGATGCAGGGGCCGATCGATGTCGAGATCGCTTTGAAGTACTTCGCGATCGGCGCCCCATGGCCCGAGGTGCCTGAGCCTATTGACTGAGTGCCGGTGCTCACACATTCGCGCGTTCATCGCGCGATTGCTTCCCAGTTCTATGCCCAGTTCTGCGCGCGAACGCTACGCCGCACCAGACGCATATACTCTCTCCGTCTGACGTGTTGTGGGGTGCCCCGCGGCCGCCTTGGCCCATGTGTGGCCCACGCACCTGCGGACCTGGACCTGCGCCGTGTCGCGTGCGTGTGCGCCTGCGCGCAGGGGTTGCGGTGCCCTC
>NW_005200497.1:0-3138 GCF_000372725.1 Emiliania huxleyi CCMP1516
GCTTTAGCTCGGACGACTGCGCAACACCCTCTCCGCCCCAAAGGTTCCGAGGATGTGGTACTCTGTGCCGATGGCGCGGCCGAGCAGCCCGATGCCGCTCTGTCGCTTGAGCGAGAGCGAGCCCTGCTTTGCCGGGATCGCCTCCCAACCCTCCTCCAGCCCAGCCCAGCTCTCGTAGTAGGCGCGCCGGCTTCTCAGCGCAGTCAGCGCCTCCTGCTGTGCGACCTGGCGGCGGAAAGCGGCCCCGGGAAGCGAGAGCGCAAAGCCCGAGCTGGAGCGGTCTTCATCCTTCCCTGCCGAATCGCCAGCCTCGCCGCCACGCAGCCGCTCTTCAGTCATTGCCTTCTTCTCGCAGAGCTGCCGCACCCCCTGCGCGTCGTCCCAGACGCCGGTGGAGAAGAAGATGCGCTCGCCCTGCGGCACAACCACGTCGCCTCTGGCGCAGCCGCTCGGGCAGTCGAGCCAGAAGCGCAGGAGGCCCTCGTCCGAGCCTGCTTGCGCGCCAAGCGGCCGCTGCACGCACCACCCGCCTGATGTGAAGTCAACCGCCTGCTCGCCGTCAAACGTCACTATCTTGCCGCCACCTCTCGCGTTGAGCACGCGCGTCTGACTGCGTGGTCCCACGAGTTCCTCTGCCTCATTTGCGAGCTCGGCCTCGAAGTCCACCAGCGCCGACACAACCACCCTCGCGCCCGACCCACCCCAGCCTTTGATGTTCTTCGGCATCCACGACCCTCGCTCGAGCCCGATGTCGAGCCGGACGCGCCACGATGTGCCTATGAGCGTGGAGGTGTACGAGGCGCCGCTGGCGACAGCCGGCAGGAGCGAGAGAATCAGCGCCTTGCACATAGCGCCTCACTCGGGGGTGCCCAGGCAGACAGCGCCCGGGGCAGGCGTAACCCACCCTCCCGGGTCCGTTCACAGCCTTGTTATTGAGAAGAAAATACCTCCTATGGCGCTGTGCGCTGGCCTGTGAGAGGTTGAGGTGCGAGCCCTGGAGGCCCTGGGGATGGGGGGGGACTTCACACAAAAACACAACCACGGACCCAAGACGCACAAGCTCAGACAGTCGAGAAAGGGATAGACCGCAACGACAGTCAGAAGTCAGCGCTGGGTCCCAGGGCGAATGCGATGACGGCCTCTATCAGTGTGAGCTCTAGCTAGTGAGCTCATCGCTACTATATGCAGCGAGTTAGGAGCCGACCGACCGACCCTCGCGTCCGGTGCTCACCGACGGCCGGGCGGGCCACCCGCCCACGCGCCGCCTACGCGCAGCGCGTGCGCCGCAAACTCGCCCGCCGACAGCGCCGGCCAGTCGCCATCGGCCGTCGCGAGAGGCCTGCCCGGCTGTCGCCGCGGGGCCCCCACGAACACCACGCGTCGGATGCGGTGCCGCGCGAACTCGCGCGCAAAGTGCACGCCCCACGCCCGCCGCAACGTCGTAGCGAAGTAGGACCGCGCCTCCTTCGCGCTACGCGCGCCGATCCGCCTCCAGTGCTGCTTGGATGCCGAATCCACCACACAGTCGAACAGCTGGTGCAGGTCGTCCGACGCCTCCGCGTAGGCCCCGACAACGAGGCTGCGCACGGTGCCAAACGAGCGCAGCACGGAGGAAACGGCGTCCCTCGAGCCGTTGTTCCATGCCTGCACGTGCGGCTTGGCATCGAGCGCCGCCGCCCGCGCCTCGTAGTCGCGCTGGACAAGGTTCGCCCTGTCGGCGACAGCGCCGCCCTGGCCATCGTCGCGCGCCCGAGCGCTCATGTAGTGAGGCCCGCCGCGGTGGATGGTCTTGCCCTCGAGAAGGTGCTCCGCCGGCGGCTGCTCGGGCCCGCGCTGCACTGTCGTGCCGCGCCACCGGACAGACGGATGCGCCTGGCCTCGTGTGCCCGTGCAGCGCGCCGTGCGGGACTCGCGCAGCTTGCAGTGCAGGCGCCCACGCCGGCACGATGCCGTTCTTGCCGCGCGTGCCAGCTGTGCCGTTGAGCGTGACCGGCGGGATGACGGCGCTGAAGATCTCGCGCGGCTCCTCCTTGCCGCGCAGCCCCGCGTGCAGCGCATCACCGATCACGCGTGAGAAGATGTCGTCGTGGCAGTTGCCGTGGGCGCGGTCGTTGAGCGTCGCCAAGCCCAGCTGGACGCCAAAGGCATCGCAGACTCGAGGAGGGCCGCGGCCGGAGCAGGCGATGCTCTTGCCCACGAGCGCGCGCACGGCTGGGCTCTCCCGGCCGAGGTAGGTGCAGAAGATCTCGCGGAACTCGCGCGCCTCGCACCGGTTCTGAGCCGAGGGCCATGAGCTCACCCACGCGGACGAGAACGAGTCGACGGCCAGCCACGCCTCCCGCCGCGTGTCGCCGTGCGGCAGCCCGAGGATGCTGCGGCTGAGCTGGTTGCGCTTGACCTGCTCCCGCTGCTGCGTCAGCTGCCGCTGTAGCCCAGCGCTGCCGGCCCGCCCGTTGCCAGCCTCGGGAGCCCGGAGATCAAGAGGCCCCGCCACGCCCTCCCACGCCCTCTTGAAGGACTCGCCCGTCGGCGTCAGCTGCCCCAGCTGCGCGCCGAGCGGGTTGACGTTGGTGGCGTGGGTCCGTTCACAGCCTTGTTATTGAGAAGAAATACGTCATGTGGCGCTTCACATAAACGCACAACCCCGGGCCCGAAATCGCACAGAGACAGTCACGCAACACGGGGTCCCAGGGAAGGCGAGCAAAAACGTTATCACGCGCGCTAGACGCCGACTCGGTCGGAGAAGAAGAAGTGAGAAGAAGAAGTGAGAGTCGTGATTTCTTGTTGGTTTTCAAAAATCTCTCCGACTCGGAGGCCGCAGCACCGGTCAGGCGCGCAGCCGGAGAGAGAGGGAGGCGCTCAATCGCCGCACGCGGCGAGCGCCTCCATCATCTCCGCCTCATACGCACCCTCCTCCCAGCAATAGCCTTGTTATTGAGAAGAGAGTACTTCTATGGCGCTGTGCGCTCGTCTGTGAGAGGTTGAGGTGCGAGCCCTGGAGGCCCTGGGGATGGGGGGAGACTACCCGCGGGCCTAGAAGGCCCGCGCGCAGGGGGGTGTGGGCTAGGGGTGGGACATTGAGACCGGTCATGAATGAGTGCGCAACACGCATGTTGCGAGCAGCGTTGTTGATGTTAT
>NW_005200496.1:0-1258 GCF_000372725.1 Emiliania huxleyi CCMP1516
CTCTTCTGCCTCGTCCTGCGACGCCGCCCCCTGAAGATCCCTTGTTCTCGCGGCTTCTTTCGCCTTTCGGCGCAACTCCGTCCTCCTCGCGGCGTATCCTGGCCCCTCGAGTCTATCGAGCTCCCCTCGCGCAAGGACCACATTTCTGACTCCCACTCCGATCATTTGCCTACAGGTCATGTTGTTGCTCAGGTCCACTCTCTCTTCGAACACTCGTGCCTCTACGGATGATGCCGGCGCTGGGGTCCCCTTCGGATGCATCGTGACATCTGACAACTGGATTTCCACTGGTTCGTCCTCCTCGGAGTCATCTTCCCCGTCCTCCTTCCGCTCGGCTCTTCGCTCGGTACGTTCGGAGTGGCTCACCCTCCATGCCGTGAACAGGCGCTTTATCCACCCTATATTCTTCTCTCGTTCCTCTGCCCGTGCCTTGGTCTTGTCGTTGTTTCGCACCCATGTCTGTATGGCAATCGAGGCTGCCTTCCCCACTACCTGTAGTTCACTCGTCACCTCTCCCGCGAGCTCCCTTCTCTTTCTTTCGGGTATGGAGTCCGTGAGTGCGGGTAGCGTGCAGGCAATCACGGGCGCTATTTTGTCGTACTCCTCTTCGGCGAGCGCTCCAAATCTAGACCCTTTCGCCTTTAAGGAGGCTGCCCTCGCTCGTCTCAGGAATGTGGCGGTGTCTTTTGAGTCCGGCGCCTCCCGTTCAACTCTTGCTGTCGCCCTCGCTGTGTGTTTGTCGAGCTTCCGCATGAAGTGACGCGCCTCTTCCTTATTTCCAGCGCAGCTGCCGCTCAGTATGTGCGCCAACGACGCCTGTGGTGGCTCACTGTCTTCTTGTTTCCAGTCGTCCCCGTCTCCCAGTTCCCCGCGTCTCCTCCTTGCCTCGCGCGCCTCTTTTGTGGCCTCATCCCTAGCCGCCTTGCACGCTCTGCATCCCCAGAACGCACTTCTCGTGGCGGGGCCCCTCATTCCCCGTTTCTTTTCCCCCTCTAGAATACGCCTGTGGTGTGCCCCGTGTGGCACCCCGACCTGTTGTCTCACCCTGGCCCCCAAGATCGTTTTGGTCGTCACATTGTGATCCCCGACGTCGTCAAATGTCGCCCGCCTGTCCTTCCCCCCGTTCTCGTCCGGTAATCTCATCTTATTATCCCATCGATGCTTGAGGCTGGCTACTGCCACTTCGCTCCACAACCGTCCCGCCACCCCTGCCGTGTGCGATCCTGGCCTCACTGTCTTTCGATATTGCTCGCACACC
>NW_005200496.1:12882-15233 GCF_000372725.1 Emiliania huxleyi CCMP1516
ACCCAGTTGATGCTCCGGCCATGCGGCACGCCAGCCTTCCCTTGGCCTATCGGCGCGAGCTTTGGATTCATCAGCCGCTGGCCTTGTTGTGTGACCGCGTTCACGCCGCGTCCCAGCGAGCGTGCGATGCTGCCCCACGCCTCGCCTCCCGTCCTCCGCCGCTTGATCGCCGCATCCTCGTCCTCGCTGTAGTTGCCCACGCCGGGCTTGAGGCCCGACCCCTCGAGCACATTGACCTTGCGCTTCAGCAGCCGAGACACGCGCGTCCACCGCTCCCGCTTATGACCGCCATCGCTCGAAAACGAGAGGTGAAGCAGGTTCCCGCGTCTTTGCGCCCGCCGCAGGCGCGCCTTCGGCCGCAGGTGCTCCGGTGGCGCAGCGCCGGCGGGAACGAAGGTGACCTTTGCCTCGCGCTTGACGTCAGGTTTTGACAGCCTTCTGTACTCCACCCGGTTGCCGTCGAAGAAGCAGCTCGAGCTCATACACACGTGCATCGTGCGAAGCCGCCGATTTTCAAAAAGAAAAAAGAAAACCGCGTACATAGTTCCTTTCTTTTTGGGCGACAAGCGCCCGATTGCTCGTTCGTACACTCGTCGACACTGGATCTCCTCCCCCGGACGGGGCCAGCCTACCCTGAAGGTCTGCCGGTCGGTCGCTCAACCGCTGGTGGGCGGAGCCGGCATGACCGTCGCCGCGGTGGCCGTGCTGGGCCGTGAGGCGCGCACTCACATCGCCGCCGGTCACAACACTGACCCACAGCACCGATTTCGTACTTCACCGTTTCGGTCCTGCTTTCGCCGGACGCCGCCGCCGCACGTGCAAAAAAAAGATGTGCGTGTCTAGATAGTGCTAGTTTTGGGGTGCACTCTGAAGGTATGCCGCTGGAGGTCATCGCTTTGGGCCCGCTTAGAGACGACACTGGAGTGGGAATCCCTATGTATCAAGATCCTCTGTTCTGCGCACGTGCGAAGCGTCACGGCGCGCGCCGGAGCGGGGGGGGGCCGGCATGCGGGCAGAGCAGCCCAGAGGCCGTGCAGGGGGAACGCGCTGCGCCGTCTGCGCAGCGGGCTCGCGCGCGCGCCTTCCATCTCGTCGCCCGCCGTCTGGCCGACGGTGGCCACCGGCGGCTGCGGGCCAAACTCGACGATGTCGGCGTCGTGCTGGATCACCGTCATGCGGAGTGTAAGTTAAGGCCCGATTGGGCTCGTTCGCTTGCCCTGAGGCGGCGCCTGTGAGGCGACAACGAGTGACTTCACAGCCGCGGTGTGATAGCCTCACCATATTCACGCGCGGCGTGCGCAGGCAGTCTACACGGCCAAGGCTGCTGTACTTTCCACACACACACGAAATGATGCAACAGGCCGTCAGCCCGCAGCGGCGCCCCCGCCCGGGCCTACCGGCGCGCGACCGAGCGCAGCGACGCGTGCGGCGGGGCCCAATTCGCTACTATCATTCTCTAGAGGCGGTTCGTTAGAGGCGGGGTCTGTTCACAGTGAACCCAATCACCATTTGCCCAGGCTGCTAAGGGCGGTGAGCGGCTTGCAAGGCCAAAGAAGGCAGCGCGTGCCAGAGAGCAAGGCCGACGATGTCGCCTCCGCCTCTCGTGTACGAGCGGTACGCCAAGCTCGTCTCGAGAGGCGCGCCCGACTCGGTCGACTTCCTCAACGGCCAGTGGCAGGTTGGGGCGCCTCCCCGCGCCGGGCGCGCGCAAAAAGGAATCAGACCAACCTGACGCGTGCCGCCCTGCCCCCGTAGCGCGACCTCGTCGAGCCCGTCATCGGCGATCGACCGCACTACACCAAGGCCGGCTCCGGCTCCACCACCCTCCACATCTACTACCAGGCACGGCCACGGCTCCCGTCCGCCGCTCACCGCGCTGTTGGTCCGGTCACCGCGCGCCCGTCTCACGCAGGCGGACACGGCAACGTGGCATATCGCCTCGGAGGTTGGCGCGGGCCTCGTATTCGTCGCCGCCGCCTCCATCGCCCACCACCCCAACACCGTCCCTCGCTCCGCTTGGATGCTCGCCAAGCTCAACGCCGGCGCAGTCTCGCTCGAGGCGTGGCCCGACTTTGAGATTGTCACCGAGGGGCCAAATACGGAGGAGGAGCCCTTCCTGCTCGAGGAGATCGGGGTCGACTTCTTCCTCCGCGTCCAGCTCAAGACGCGCAAGGTTGCCCTCCCCCGCCCCCCCTCGCCCGCCCCCACTCCCCCCTTGCCCCAGCCCTCCCGCCCCCGCCAGCCCGCTGCCACCAAGTGCGTGGCGAGTCTTGCGCGCCCCTCGCCCCACCCTCCCCGCCGAGCCTCACCGCCCGCCCGCCGGCCCGCCGGGCCTACCCACCACGCGAGCC
>NW_005200496.1:16154-31644 GCF_000372725.1 Emiliania huxleyi CCMP1516
TGCCCGCATGCCGGCCCCCCCCCGCTCCGGCGCGCGCCGTGACGCTTCGCACGTGCGCAGAACAGAGGATCTTGATACATAGGGATTCCCACTCCAGTGTCGTCTCTAAGCGGGCCCAAAGCGATGACCTCCAGCGGCATACCTTCAGAGTGCACCCCAAAACTAGCACTATCTAGACACGCACATCTTTTTTTTGCACGTGCGGCGGCGGCGTCCGGCGAAAGCAGGACCGAAACGGTGAAGTACGAAATCGGTGCTGTGGGTCAGTGTTGTGACCGGCGCCGATGTGAGTGCGCGCCTCACGGCCCAGCACGGCCACAGCGGCGGCCCGAGCGTCGCCAGCCGCCGGCCGCAGCCCTCTGTCGCTGCCGCTGCTGCCGCCCACGCCTGGCTCCCCCCTCCCCCCCTCCCCTCCCCTCCCCCGCAGCTCAAGGCGAAGGGGTTCGACAGGACCGCGTCGCGACTCCTCTCGCACGCGACGCGATCCGGACCCTTCGACGCGACGGAGCTGCCGACAGACCAGCACTCGGCGGCGCTGCAGGAGGAGGCGAAGCTGCTCGCCGCCGCCGCGCCGCCGCCGCTGCCGCCCGCCGCTGCCGCCAAGCCGCCGCCGAAGCTCGTCGCGCTGCCCTCGCCGCGGCCGTCGCGCTCGTCGTGGCTCTTTGGCTTTGCGCTGCTTGCCCTGCTCGCGTCGCTCGCGGTGGGGAAGTGGATGGCGGTGCCGCAGCAGAGCGGCGCCGTGCAGTGCAGCTTCGGGCTGCAGGGCTGCGCCGCGGCGGCCGACGGGCCCCGCGGCGACTGCGCGGTGACATGGTCGCCGCTGCCGCAGTGTGTACCAAAGCAGTAGGACGCGCGCTCGACGGGCCTCGGCCTCGTGCGCTGCCGGCGGCCCGGCGGGCACGGGGCGGGCGGCGGCGCTCCTCAGCAGCGGGCGGGACTCCTCTGGCGCGCACGACGCAGCAGCCGCGTTTCCGCGCGCCTCTCGACAACGACGATAGCATACCATGACAGGAGCGTGCGGGCCGCCGGAGAATACAGGGAGGACGGGGTGGAGGGAGACGGGGCGGGGGGGCTGGAGCGTGCGGCCGCGCGCGCGGTGCTCCTGTCACGAACGTGGGTGGTCGTGGCAGCGAGACGCACGGTCGCGCTGGACCCGATCGCGAAAGCCCTCGAACCGGGGTAGATATCTGTGTGCGCGCGCGGGGCAGTTCGCCTGTCGTCCGACGTTCTGTCTCCGGCACATTACGGTGTCGTCGTCGTTCCGCGAGAGCCATCCGGACGCCCCCCCATCACTGTACTCTTTCCTTAACTTAATTTCGAAAGTGTTTGAACATCGTCAGGGTTTTGACAGCTTTTCAGAGGCGCCTGGTGCACGACTCTCCTCCTGTCGGGCTGACGGCTGTCTCCCGCAGCCGCAACCTCCTGGGACACCGCTTACCGGGTCTGTCGGTCCCTCCGCGGCGGCGGACAGCGCCGGACACACCGCACTTCCCGGGACCGCCTGGCAGGCGGCACTCGCGCCACCCCCGCGGCCGCGGCCGCGCCCCACGTCGCTAGAGATCCTGCGTCTCTCGACTCTCTCTCGATGAGTCTCGTCTTGCGATCTCCATCTCGAGCCCGCGCGCCGCGCGCCGCTTCTCCCCGCACACAACCACCGAGTCACTGGTCCAGCTCTGCCGACGGAGCGCTTTCCGGCACGGTAGCTTCGCCTTTCTCTTCTGGCGGTGGCGCACTCTCGAGGGACTTGAGCTTGCCTCCCGAGAAGACGCAGCCGAGGCAGCAGCCGCAGTCGCCCGAGGCTCCCTGCAGCAAGCTCGAGCTCGGGTCTTCGAGCCCGAGCGCCTCCCTCTGGCGAGCAAGCTTCGCGTCGTAGTTGCGCCTCCGCCGCTCTGACCGCAGCGTCTCCCACGCAGCCTGCACCCGCAGGAAGTCGCCCTCCTCCACCGCCGTCGAGCCGCCGCCCCCCTTCCCAGCCCTCTTTGGCGAGGATGTCTTGTCGGGATGGAGGCGTCTCGCCGCTGCGAGATAGGCCGTGCGGATCTCAGCCGTAGTGGCTTGCGGGGACACGTCCAGAACGGCGTAGTAGTCATCCACCGGCGGCTTGTTCCGCTGACGGTGGCGGTGCCAGGCGAGCAGGACGCAGGCGAGGAGCACTCCCACCACGAGAGGGATGGCGGCTCCACTGAGCGCGGCTGCGAGCGGCGACCGAGCTGCCAACGCCTCGAACGGGCGGGCAGGAGGCGGACATGGGGAAGGCGGTGCTAGCGGAGGCGGCGGCAGCGCCGGTGGCGGTCTCGGCGGGGCTCGGTTTGTGCAGCAACAGAGGTGGTCGAGAGACGACTCCAGCGCGGTGGCGCACGCGCCGCTGGCGCACCCGACTTGGCGCCAGAGGCGAGCGCACTGCTGATCAACGTTCTGCTGGTCCGGCGGCACACGTTTTGGTCGGGACGAGCCTCGTTTTGACATAGGGTTGGTGAGAGCTTTCGGCGGTTGACCCACAATGGCGCCTCATGAGGAAAGAAAGAATTCTTAAAATACAAGCCTCTAGACACTGGCACGACAAGGGCGCGGACTGGCGCGGACTGGCACACACACCGGCAAAGCCTCCATCGAACTGTCACGTCTCGTCCTACGTCCTTCCAAAACCTGTCGTGCAGGTGGGGACCCTGTCCTCCTCCCCTATCCCTCGTTTGGGTTGCTGTTTTCTTTCTTTCTTTTTGCACGTCTCGCGAGCGCGTGAACAGGGCACACGGCCAGAGGCTGAGAGGGGGCGGGGGGGGGGGCGGTGGCGTGGATAGAGCAAGGACTCTCACGCCCCCCTCTTCTGGCGATTCCCTTGTCCAAAGTTCGAGTGATAGCCAAAGATACACTTGACTATACATTTTCAAAGATACACTTTATAACATTCCTCCGGTGTATCTACGAAGTGTATCTTCGAGTGTATCTTGAGTGTATCTCAGCGCCGGGCGCCCCAGGACCAGTTGCAGAGGGCGCAGGTGGCTGGGTCCCACGAGTGCTGGCACTGGCCTGGCTGGGGCTCACCCACAGGGCCCACAGGGATGACTGGCTCCGAGGGGAGGGGGTGGTAGCCCATGGGGAGAGGGATTACCGGCACACACGGCACGCCGGGACCCGTGAGAGGAGACTGTGGAGGCTGCGCCGGCGCGGGCGTGAGCGGCGGCCTCTGCGGCCGCCTGGCCTGCTTGCGCGCCTCCTTGACCGCCCGCTCTGCCGCCATCTCCTACAGCCCAGGGAAGGAGGACTGAGCGCAGCCAGGATGGGTGCGGGCTCAGGAGCGCACCTCCGGGGAGCGGCGAGGCTGGCGAGCTGCAGGCGGCGGCAGCTCCGACCCGTACTCGTGGTGGTAGGCCAGCTTGGCGGCCGCCTCCTCGGCTGTCGCGCTGTTCGAGTCGGGCAGGTGGCGCTGAGTCTTCTCGCCGACCCGCTTGAACTTGGCGACAAAGGGACGGTTGCGCTTCTTGCTGCCGCCCTGCTGGAACACGTTCTCGTAGCCGGTGCTGGACGCGGACGACATGCGGAGAACCACGGGCTTGCCCTTCCAGAAGCCGGCGCGGAACATGATGCCATTGGGGCCCTCAAAGGGCGGGCCGAGCCCCTCCAGCGGCATGAGCAACTGCCGCTCCCGCTTACGTGTATCTTCACTATGAACGCGCTCCGTCAAGATACACCTCTTCGTTTGGGCCGCGGTGTATCTTCGTATGAAGATACACCTCTTCGTTTGGGCTGGGCCGTGTATCTCCGCATAAGTGTATCTTCAGTGTATCTTCCGCCCGTCTAGATACACGGAGGGGTGTATCTTCTCTCATGACACGAACCTCCCTCCGGGGAACCTCCCAAAGGGGGGGGGCGTGAGAGTCCTTGGGATAGAGGGCGGCGTGCGATCGCCATTCCCATGACGAGAGAATCGATCGAGAGAGATTTTTGAAAACCAACAAGAAATCAATGTGTACAATGAGTATCGCAAGAGCCTAGAGAAACAAAAACAGACGACCACGGCCGCGGGCACGCTGGGCTCGATCCGAAAGCACGGATTTGGCGGACGTTCTTGGCTTCAATTTTACGGATGTCTTGGCACCAGCTGAAGCTTGCCCCCGTCCACGGCCGACATCGTCGGATTTGCGCACGGTATTCGGATTTTGCTATTTGCTCGTGTGGGGGGTATATTGCAGATTTGTCAATGGTACCGCGTCTGCGTATCTCCCTCTATCTCCGCGGATTTGGCGGACGTTCTTGCCTTCGATTTTACGGATGTCTTGGCACCAGCTGAAGGTGTTCGTGTGGGGGTATATTGCAGATTTGTCAATGGTACCGCGTCTGCGACGCGGGCGCCTTGCGGGCAGAGCCCTTAGCCACCCTTCCTTTATATCTTGCGCGGTCAAAACCTGAGCCAGGCGGTTAGAGCTGGGCTGATGGCGCTGCTCATGCCGCCAGAAAGAACATGCCGCTACTGTGATGAGCGCGCCCGCAGCGCATGTCAAAGCAGTCATGCGGTCACTATATGCAGATTCAATTCAATTCTTTGCGGGATTTTTCTAATCACTTTTCCTCTTGTGCAAATAAGTAAATGGACAAAAGGGATGGGTCATCCTCAATCAACGTACAACGAACGATAAATAAAGAGAGAGTTTTTGTTAAATATGGTCCGACACATCTAACTAAAAAAAGAAAGGGCGGGGAGGGGATAAGTACTCTTGAGGGAAACAATGGACCGTCAGGCCCCGGGGACTGGCCAGCCCGACTAACACAACCTTAGGAACACCATTTTGCGGTCCTGAGCGGCCGTCTCGGAGCAGAAGCTTCCCTGCCTCCTTGGCCATGTTGCGGTGCCCTCGCGCCATCTGGTCCACGCACTGCTCGCAAGTAAATCGTCTTCACAGGTCGGCAAATACGCCTCACCTTCAAAAGGGTGGCTGCCTACCCCAAAGCCTAGCCCGGGTCATCGATCTCTCTTGACGATTTCACTTTAAAACGCTGGTGCTCATGGGGTTTTCTCTATACACTATAGAAGTCGGAGCCTTGCGTCCAAGGATTAGGCAGCGTGCGGCTCCCGGTGGACTCGGCCATCTCCCGCGGGTGAGAGGGCGAGAGGACGCATGCCCGCCCTCTGAGGCGGCCGTCCGAGTCGGGGAGGCAACCACACAACCATCCTCGCGGGTGTGGGCGGCCTTCTCGGCCCGCTATGCAAGCCCTAAGTCGGCCCTTCCTCGTCGGGTCGGCTCCGGGGACCCCGTAGCCCTAGCCGGAGCTAAGGGGGCCGGCTTTTTCTGCGCTAACCCTAGGAATCGCTCCGGTGTAGGGTTCCCGGCACCATCGAGCGGCGCCACACCGATGGAGGGAGTCGGGTTTGCCATTGGCGGGCCGTGAGGGCGCTGAGAACTCAAGGCTTGCCCATTCCGGAGTGGTTCGATCCCACGCAACCCGATACGGTGACGAGAAGCGTTCTGGTGGTCTCAGGCCCAGTGAGGTAGTGCACTGGTCTAACTCGGATCCTGCTGAACAAGTTCCTCTTGTAGCTCGATCGGTCACTCCGCCATCGCCGTCGGGGAGAGTGTCGCAGGAGGTGGTGGAGAATGACCTCCAGACTGACCCGGAGAATCACCTCCACCAGCCCCACCCCAGCACCTCTATTATCACACTCTCCCCCCCCACAGTGATGAATAGTCTACCTATACCCCTATGTTCCCACACCCTGTGCAGTGGCACGTCGTTGCCACCCAGACCCCTAATATTAGACATCTTGGGCGCCGAACAGGCGCCCAAGTAGTGACACGTCACGCTTCCCCAACTCCCGTTGTGCAAGTTTGGCACGTCATAGTCTCGACTGCTTTCGTGGGGCCGCCGCGCCGCGAGACAGTCGACCTCTTTAATGTTGTGACACCACAACTCGGTGCAACTGGCGCCATTCTTCCACCGGTGTGACACCACACCTTCGTACTTTGAATACCTTCTACACATATGTCAGCCTCGGCTTGAGGATGGCTTTACAGCCTCACCAGCGGTCAGCAATACCGCAGAGCCGCGCACGCGGCTCACCACTCACACTTGCTGGGCACCGATCTTCGGGTTCAGATGATCATCTCTCGAGCGAGAGACGAGGGACGCCTCACGAGCCTACGGAGGGCCTCGACCCGTCTTCTTACTGGTCAGACCACTCTAATCCCCACGACAGAGAGGGGGGACGACACTGCCTCAGCAGCGTGCACCTCGATCCTGTACCGTGTTTGCTATGCCCCCCCCCGATGAGCACACCAGAGAGGGAGGGCGAGACGATCGAGGGGTCCCGTACCATGCGGAATCGACCCTATCCAGTGCTCAAGTGCTCAAGGCTGAGTTTTGCTGCTCCACTTTCGGCGTGGCGGAGTATAAATAACAAACAACAAGTGCTCCAACCAAGTGCTCCAAGCAAACAATGATTCACTGCTGCTGAAACTCACTCACTCACTCACTAGTCAATTGAGGGACAATGCGGACAAACAACCATGCATAGCGCATCCCTCTCTCTCTCTGCTGTGCGAGGACCCGAGGTCGATGACGATGTGCGAGGAACAGCCTCAGCGAACAGGGGTCAGGGGGCAGGCAACCAACAAAAGATCCTTGGTGTGTGAGTGTTAGATTTGTTTGGCGACTGCTAAAGCTCGCTCTCTTCACACACAGCCAAAAGCAGCCACAAACAGACAGAGATCAGAGTCATAGAGAGCAAGAGAGCGAGTCAGGTGCGTTTTTGCGTGGTGGGACAGCGAAGAGCTAGAGCGAGTGCTTGGGCGAGTAGGCCGTGCGATCCCCACTGCGGCCTGCGTGTGAGTGGCGGCACTTGAGCGGCGGGGGGCGAAAAGCCGCCGCCAAAAGGTGTCTCGCGTGAAGAAGTCGCGAGTTGAAGTCTGTTGCGCTTGACCAACGATCGCATCGTGAGCAGCACGGCCAGAGCAGTGTGCCGCGCCCGGCGCGGGGAGGCGCCCAGCCTGCCACTGGCCGTTGAGGAAGTCGACTGAGTCGGGCGCGCCTCTCGAGACGAGCTTGGCGTACCGCTCGTACACGAGAGGCGGAGGCGACATCGTCGGCCTTGTTCTCTGGCACGCGCTGCCTTCTTTGGCCTTGCAAGCCGCTCACCGCCCTTAGCAGCCTGGGCCAAATGGTGATTGGGTTCACTGTGAACAGACTCCACCTCTAACTAACTAACTAACTAACCGCCTCTAGAGAATGATAGTAGCGAATTGGGCCCCGCCGCACGCGTCGCTGCGCTCGGTCGCGCGCCGGTAGGCCCGGGCGGGGGCGCCGCTGCGGGCTGACGGCCTGTTGCATCATTTCGTGTGTGTGTGGAAAGTACAGCAGCCTTGGCCGTGTAGACTGCCTGCGCACGCCGCGCGTGAATATGGTGAGGCTATCACACCGCGGCTGTGAAGTCACTCGTTGTCGCCTCACAGGCGCCGCCTCAGGGCAAGCGAACGAGCCCAATCGGGCCTTAACTTACACTCCGCATGACGGTGATCCAGCACGACGCCGACATCGTCGAGTTTGGCCCGCAGCCGCCGGTGGCCACCGTCGGCCAGACGGCGGGCGACGAGATGGAAGGCGCGCGCGCGAGCCCGCTGCGCAGACGGCGCAGCGCGTTCCCCCTGCACGGCCTCTGGGCTGCTCTGCCCGCATGCCCCCCCCCCGCTCCGGCGCTCGCCGTGACGCTTCGCACGTGCGCAGAACAGAGGATCTTGCTACATAGGGATTCCCACTCCAGTGTCGTCTCTAAGCGGGCCCGAAGCGATGACCTCCAGCGGCATACCTTGAGAGTGCACCCCAAAACTAGCACTATCTAGATACGCATGTCACCAAGATGGGGGCTTGTACATCTTTTTTTTGCACGTGCGGCGGCGGCGTCCGGCGAAAGCAGGACCGAAACGGTGAAGTACGAAATCGGTGCTGTGGGTCAGTGTTGTGACCGGCGGCGACGTGAGTGCGCGCCTCACGGCCCAGCACGGCCACCGCGGCGACGGTCATGCCGGCTCCGCCCACCAGCGGTTGAGCGACCGACCGGCAGACCTTCAGGGTAGGCTGGCCCCGTCCGGGGAAGGAGATCCAGTGTCGACGAGTGTACGAACGAGGGGCTAGCAAGCGCTTCGCCGCCAAAAAGAAATTTGGGCGCCGAAGTTCCGCAAAAACTTCTTTTTGAAAATCGGCGGCTTCGCACGATGCACCTGTGCATGAGCTCGAGCTGCTTCTTCGACGGCAACCGCGTGGAGTACACACGGCTGACCAAGCCTAGCGTCAAGCGCGAGGCAAAGGTCACCTTCGTTCCCGCCGGCGCTGCGCCACCGGAGCACCTGCGGCCGAAGGCGCGCCTGCGGCGGGCGCAAAGACGCGGGAACCTGCTTCACCTCTCGTTTTCGAGCGATGGCGGTCATAAGCGGGAGCGGTGGACGCGCGTGTCTCGGCTGCTGGAGCGTCAGGTCAATGTGCTCGAGGGATCGGGCCTCAAGCCCGGCGTGGGCAACTACAGCGAGGACGAGGATGCGGCGATCAAGCGGCGGAGGACGGGAGGCGAGGCGTGGGGCAGCATCGCACGCTCGCTGGGACGCAGCGAGCAAGCAGTCACAAACCGAGGCCAGCGGCTGATGAATCCAAAGCTCGCGCCGATGGGCCAAGGGCAGGCTGGCGTGCCGCATGACCGGAGCATCAACTGGGTAGACGAAGTCACCAGCGCGATGCAGCGTCTGCCCAACCAGCAGGGCACCGCTCACGATGTGATCGCCGTGCTGAAGGAGATGGGGCACGTGTTGGACGAGAGCCTTCTGCCGGGCTCAAGTAAAACCAGAGTCTTCGGTCTTGTCGGCAACGTCCTGTCCAGATCAAGGACCCCGCAGTTTGCAACACTCCAGCGCCCCGCTCGCTTGGGCCAGTCCGGCACGGTGGTCAAGGTCACGCGTGGCAGAAAAGGTCACAAGGCGTCGGTGCAGTTCCAGGACGGCGCAGTCGAGGCGTTCAGCATCGGCAGCCTCGCACTGTCTGCCTCGCCTGCTGCGCGCCAGATCGCAGCTGGCGCCTCCGTGACGGTCACGACGGAGGAGGGAGGAGTTGTGAAGGTGAATGCCGGCCCGCGCAACATTACCTGCACAGTCTACAAGTACAGGCCGGAGCTGACCCCGGTCAAGGCCGTCAAGTCGCCGGCGAAGCCCAAGAGGCTCAACGCCAAGGAGAGGAAGAAAGGCTTAGATGGCGTAGCGCAGAAAAACGGATAGGCCGCTCAGAGCGGTGAGACAGTAGATACAGATCTGTCGTGCGCATGTATAAATAAATAAACTAGAAAAAAATCGCAAACATAGAAACCCAAACACACACAGCCACGACACTAAGATCGCGCTGTCGGGAGAATATTACGAAACCAAAACACGATACGGAAAACGAAAATCTCCACACGAAAACCCAAAAGGAATGAAATCCCTTATGGATATAACCGCCTAATAATCTCTGGGCGGAGCGGAGATGGCGGTATTATAATATAGCGGACTATAATGCCCGGGAACAAACACCGAAGAGAAGGCCCGCCGCCTAAACATGGGCTGCAAGGCGCGCGGGCAGCCCTTCGACCACAAGACCGGCCACGGCTACGTCAAGGCGCATCGCGGTTTCTACCACGACGCGATCTTTGTCAAGCGCAACAACTTCAACCTGCTGCTCCACGAGACGTTCGGCGGCGGCTTCTCGCCCACCGCCGTTCTCAAGCTGCGCCGCCTCGCGCAAAGTCGCGCGCGGCAGCGTCGACCGCACGGCCTACTCGCCCAAGTACTCGCTCTCTTTTATGTCCCACCACGCAGAGCGCATCTCTCTCTCTGTTGTGCGAGGCGTGAACCGCGCCATTCGCTCTCACCTGGCAACCCTGTCTGCACGTCTCGCGCGCGCGTGAACAGGGCTCCAGGCCCCAAATGACGTGTGAGTGTTAGAGTTGTTTGGTATTGCTAAAAATCTCTCTCTCAGCCACGTGGCATAGGAGAGCAGGAGGAGAAAGGAGGTCAGCACAACTTCCCAAGGACGCGAGAAGCACAGCAGAGCAGGGACACAGATGACGAGAAAGCCGATTACAATATCAATAAACAAAGCGATGGGACAAATGCCAAATTCCAAAAATAAATAAATGAAACGGACACCTGTCAGTGTCACCTCTACTGTGAGATGGGTAAAAAGGAACAGGTCCCCGCCCTGGATACATGTATGCATTACGTGTTCTCGCGATTTTTCTTCTTTATCTAAATCTCTCTTGAGAAAGCCCGCCGGCCGACAAGCGACATGCGGGCGATGCGGGCTCGATTGCTGGGGGGCGCGCGTTGCCTCTCTGAAGGTGAAGCCCGCCGCACGGAGCTGCAGCTGCTCGCGAACGGCGAAGCAGCACCGCAACCTCGCCGCGCCAAAATCCCGAAGGAAATTCTCAGGGGCGTGCGCCCGTGTGCGCGTTCTTGTGTGGGTGTGGGACGTCGACCCGGTCACCCGGGGTGCGGGGACCCGTCCACATCGCCACCCCAGCGGCAGTCAAAACCATTAACTCTCACTGCGCACACTGCGGGTTCGGTTCCCGCCCCGCCTCGCCCTCGCTTGCCGCCGCTGGGGCTGCCGCCCGCCGGCGGCCGCGGCGCCGCTTCTTGACGCCGGCTTCGCCGCTCGCGCCGGAGGAGGTCGGCGCAGGCGCCGGCTTCTTCTTCTTGCACGAGAGCGGGTTGGGCTCTCTGAGCCGCTTCCTCTTCTTCGGAGCGGCGTCCGGCGCGTCCGGCGCAAGCGCGGCGCGGCGGTCGTTCGCCCTCGCCAGCTCCTCGGCGGCGCCTTCGGCGGCGGCCCTCTCGTCGCGCTGCGGCGGCTCGAGCACGATCACCTGGCGCGCGAAGCGGAGGAGCGGCACGCCGGAGAGCGCCGCCAGCCTCTGCTGCAGCGCCGCGTCCTCGGTGAGCACGCACAGCCGGCGCGCGTTCCCATTCTCCACCGCGGAGAGCACCTGGCGCGAGCGGCCGCGCTCAGAGGGCGGCGGGTCAAGCAGTGGCTCGGTGCGCCGCAAGCAGTGGCGGTCGGAGGCGGGCGGCGGCGCGGTGGTGGCGCACCGACGCGCTCGCGGCCCCTGCCTGACCGCTCCCGGTCGAGTCGAGCTTGGGCAGCCGCTTGGCCGTCGCGGTCGCGCTCTTGAACTCCTTGCCGAGCGAGCGGAGCTCGGCGACCACCGCCCGCGTCACGACCACCTCGGCGCGGCCTCCCAGCACCTTTGGGAGCTCCACCCGCAGGTCGAGCCCGAGATTGGCGGCGGCCTGCGGATGCAAGGGCGGCGGGCGTTGTGCATGTGGGCGGCGGCGAGAGGGCGGCAAAGGAGAGGAGATGCGCCTGCAGCGCCGTGCCGTCGACCAGCACGCGGTACGGCTGTTTGATGCCAAAGGCGGACCGGTAGAAGCCAAGCGTGCGGCGCGCGCGCGACTTCTTGCCTATCCTCATCCGCGGTCCGAGTCGCGGTCGAGCTGTGGTCGCAGAGAGCCCTTTGTGCGCGTGGCGGCCAGGTGTGCTGCAAAAATAGAGAAAAAGACAAATCGCGGGCCTGAAAACTCTCTCACACGACAAGCGATCCCACGACAGCGAGTGTGGGGACTACATGATCCGTACGTACGTGAAGGGTGGAGAGGCCCGTCGTCCGCAGAGCTAGGCGGCACAGCCACCCCCCACTGGGGCCGAGAACAAGAGGCCGTTTGCCGCTTGCTTGTTCTTGATCCAGTTGGTGCACACAGTCAGTCAGTGCGCGCCTGCTTGTTGATGTTTTCGGCGTCGCCCGCCACCGCCGCCATGGAGATCTGCTGCGTGCGTGGTGGATGGACGACAAAGGAGGAGGCGCTCGCCGACGCCGCCCCATACACCGTCCGGTCCGTGTTGGATATGAGATTTTTAGCAATACCAAACAACTCTAACACTCACACGTAATTTGGGGCCTGGAGCCCCGTGTTGGTGCCCACCGCTTCCTTGGCGAACACGTGGAGGAACCTGAGGGAGGGTGTAGAGGATGTAGAGTGTAGAGCACTGTAGAGCTGTAGAGATGTAGAGCGCTGTAGAGCTGTAGAGCTCTACATCCGCCGCGTGACGAGGCGCCTGCGTTGTAGAGCGATGTAGAGGCGCTCTACAACGTGAAATCTCTACAACAAACTCTACATCATAAGCGGCGAACGAGGCACGGTCGCTCTCCGACATGAGGCGCGTTGCACTTGCCAGTGCTGCCCTGGCCTTCTGTCTGCCCGCCCAATGGGTGGCAGATGCCTCTGCTGCTGTGGCATGCCTCACGGCTGCGACTGGCCGGCGCCTCGGCGCGTCAGCTCGGCTCGGCGTAGCGATCGTGGCCAGCGCAACTCGCCTGGACTCAACGCTCAGCCAGGAGCTCCCGCACGCGCTGGCGCGAGTCATGGCGCAGATAAGGCGTCTGAATGCTCGCCTCGCCTCGCGCAAATGCGACCGTCCTCGCAGCCGACAGTCCACCGCCTGCTAAAGAAGCACAGCGACGAATGCGGCACCGGCGACACATGGCAGGCTGGTCATGACGCAGTTATAGGGTGTTGTGTGCCGTCAGAGGGACTCTCTGTGTGTCAGGGATAGTCAGGGCTGTCCATCAGAGCTTCACTAAGCTCGGTAAAACCCCATTAGCGCGGCTCGACCTCTTTGAGTCACTGCCTTCCCGGCGGTTTGGCTGTAGAGCCTCTACAACAAACTCTACAACAAAATCGCGCTCTACATCGCTCTACAACGCAGGCGCCTCGTCACGCGGCGGATGTAGAGCTCTACAGCTCTACAGCGCTCCAGAGCGCTCTACATCTCTACAGCTCTACAGCGCTCTACACTCTACATCCTCTACACCCTCCCTCAGGGAGGAACTGCTTGGTGGGCGGCGCAATGCACACAAGAAAACAACGCACTCTCTCGCATTACAAGGGACACTCTGTCGTGTCAGATGTCACGTCCGGGGAGAGGACTCCACCGAGCATGGACAGCCTCAGAACCCGAGGCCGAGCCCGAGCCGGCTCGCTTCCGCGACACGGGATGGCAGGCACGACTCGGCAACCGCGAGCCGCTCACTCCCCCAGTCCCATTCCAGCATCTTCCCCGCCTCCTCCACCGGGCGGATCCGCTCCCGCGCCGCCTCTCGCACCACCTCGCGGTCGCGATCGCTCCGGGGGCGCAGCAATTCTTCTTTCGAGCAACTGTCTCTTCAGCCTTTGCGCGCTCATACGACTGTGGTGCGGGGATGGGGAAGACCTCCTTCAAGGACCTCCTCGCGAAGGGAGGCAGTAACCCGCTTGTCAACCTGCAGAGTCTCAAAGACCAGCGCCGGAAGGTGGACGAGCTCAAGCAGCGCGAGCGCGCCGCCGCCGCCGCCGCCGCCGCCGCCGCCGCCGAGGAGCCGCCAGCCAAGCGCCGCGCCATAGCTTCTGCCGCGCCGCCTGGGGCGCGAGCGGTTGCCGCGCCGGCCGACGCGCCCGCCGGCTTCCTCGCGTGCGCCTCCTTTGCGGGCGCGCGGCCCGGCTACACCTTCAAGGCGGGTCCGGCGGGCGTGGGCTATTACCTCGAGGACGCAGAGGGCGCGGCGGGCGGCTCGTCCGCGGGCGGCCGAGCGTCCGCCGGGGCGGTGGCGGCAACCGCCGAGGCGGACGACGCGGGCGCGGGCGCGGGCGGCGCGGCGCCCTCACTGCCGGGCGGCTTCTTTGACAATCCGCAGGAGGACCCGTCCAACCGCGGGAGAGAGGTGGCGGCGACGAACAAGGAGCAGCAGCTGCGCGAGGAGATGGACGAGTTCAACAAGCTGGTGCGCGCCGACATCGAGACGGCGAAGGCCAACGACGCCGAGGAGATCGAGGAGGAGGCAGACCTGAGCCAGCTGCAGGCGCTGCAGGAGCAGGTGCAGCTGAGCAAGCGGGTGGACGGGCTGCACGACATGCGCCAAAAGGCGCTCGTCGTCGCCGCGCGCGTGGCGCAGGAGGTGGCCGCCACCAAGGCGGAGCGCGCGGCCGCAGCCGCCGACGACGGCGATCCGGGTGCGGCGCCGTCAGCCGCGCGCGAGGAGGAGGAGGAGGAGGACGACGACGACGAGGACGACGGCGGGCTGAGCTCCCTCGACTGGCGCGCGCGAGGGTTCGCTTAGCCATGCTCTCCGGGGCGGCTTCCGTAGTAGCAATGGGGCAATACGCTGGCGCTTCGCCGCGAGCGAGCTGGCCGGGGGAGCTGGTCTGCGTGGTGTCGCGCGCGGTGTGAAGTCGTGTGTCGCTCGATGTGTCGTGGGTAGTAGCACCGTGGCACGCATTTACCATTTTCTGGGCGGGTAAATTCGAGAGGGCGAGTCTGGACGAGGTCTGCGACGTCTTAAGCACGTACATGCGCTGCTTGGCCCGCGCGGCGAGATACGCGAGCTGGGCAGCTGCGCCGCAGCGCACTCTCACTCACACCACTCTCGACGTCGCGAGGGGTCTGCGCTCCTGTCGCACAGTCGCGCTTACACCGTGCGAGCAGGTCAGTCGAGGTCCTCGAGGTGGCGGCGCAGGCGCGCCTGCACCATCCGCAACCCCTCGGAGCCGGCCGTCGCGGCGAGCCGCTCCGCGGCGGCGTGCACCAGCTCGTCGACCGTCGCCCCGAGCCTCTTGAGCTCGCCGGGCTCGCACCCGGAGTCGAGCCGCGCCTCCACCAGCTGCGCCGCCGCCTCGGAGACCGCGTCGAGCGCGGCCGCGTCCTTGGTCCACTCGGTCGAGGCGCGCCTGCGGGAAGGCTCCGAGAAGGCTCACGCGGGGGACTGCCAAGGCCGGAGCGAGCCCGCGGCGTCGAGGCGCGCAATGCGGCGAGGTGGCCGAGGAGGAGCGGCGCCGCCTCCGCCGGCCCGCCGCACTTTCGCTCGACGTAGAGCGCCGTCTGCCAGTGCTGCGCCGCGCCAGGCTGCGCGGCGGTGTAGAGACCGAGCAGCGTCCGCAGCTGCGGCAGCAGCCGGCGCGCGCCCGTCATGTCTGCGGCGCGCGTGTCCTTGACCACCGCGTCAGCCAGCACGGCGGCGAGGACCGGGTCGGGCGCGCCGCCCGTCTCGAGCGCGCGCCGGCCGCGGAAGATCGCCTCCGAGTACATGCTCAGGTCGGCGGCGAGGGCGGCGGAGCTCTTCCAGAGCTCGTGCTTCTCGCCGCGGAGGCGGCACGCCTCGCGGAAGGCGCAGAGCGCCTCGCGCGGCTGCCGGAGCTGCCCAAAGAGGCCTCCGAGCGTGGCCCACGCCTGGCAGTGCTCCGGCTCTGATTAACCATGAAGTATTTAATCATCGGTTGTTAATGATTACTGACACCTGGTAGTGCTCCGGGTCGATCGCGACGACGCGGCGCAGGTCGGCGAGGGCCTGGGGGGAGGAGGCGCGACGAGTGGGTGATGGTGGGGGCGGGAGCGGGGCAGGGGGCGGTGTGGGAGGGCGCTGTGGGAGGCCCGGAGAGGGCGATGGGGCTCGGAGGGG
>NW_005200496.1:31744-67618 GCF_000372725.1 Emiliania huxleyi CCMP1516
GGCCGAAAAGAGGGAGGTGGCGGTGGGTGCATGCGGGGCGCGCCTCCTCCTCCTTGCCGCCCAGCTTGAGGGCGCACGCGGCGCAGCAGTACCACGCCTCGGCGAGGTGCGCCTGCTGACAGCACGGCGGCGTGAAGGCGCCCGCAGCGGAACGGCAAGCACCGCGCCTCTGCCAGGCCGCGCGCCTTGACGCCGAGCGCGCAGCGAAGCTCCGAGCGAGCCTCCTCCCACGCCTGCCGCCTGAGGACGCGTCCCGGACACGTCACGGACGGCTCCTCGGCGCGCGCGCGCGCCCCTCCCTCGCCCCCCGCGCCGCATCGCCGCCGCGCCGAGCGCCAGCTTCGCGCGCGCACACGATCCGGCCGAGAGCTCCCACGCGGTGGAGTAGTGTCGCGTCTCCTCGGTGAAGTCGCCGAGGTAGCACCACATCTCCGGCGTCGGCGCGGCGTCGAGCCGCTCGCGCACCACCCGCTCGGCCTGGAGGGACGGCTCTTGGGAGGGGTCAGGGGAGGGCCCGAGAAGGGCCAGCAGCGCCTCTGTCCTCTCCCCGCCTCGGAGCGCTTGCCCAGCTGGACGAGCGTCTGGATGTACTCGTCCCAGAGCCGCATCTCGGAGAACATGCCCGCCGCCTGCGTGAACATGCCGAGCGCGGCGAGCGAGCGGGCGAGCTCCGAACCGAGCGACCACACCTGCTCAACGCAGCCAGCCGTGGGGAGGCGTTCTTCACCAGCGGCGAGCTCGGAGCAGGCCGACCGCACCGGCTCCAGGTTAGCCGCCCAAAAGCCCCGCAGCCGGAGCGCGCCAAGCGCATCCGCTTCCTCCGCCACGCCCGACGCCACGATGCACCCGCCGCCGCCCTGTCCGCCGCCGCGCGGCGCGCCCCGCTGCGCCACCGCTGCGGCCGCGGCGATCGCGCGGCCCGGCGGCGGGTGGGGCGGCGAGCGAGTTGCGTCCGCATGGAGCTCTTCGAGCTGCATCAGCGCGACGTGGCGGCGGCGGGGCCGAGAGCCGTCGGAGCGAACCTTGAGGCGCAGCGCGCGCGTCGCGGCGGCCCACACCTTCGGCGCCTCCGTCACCGCGCGCACGTACGGCTCGAGCTGCTCGACGGCTGTCGCGTCTGCGGCGCTCGCCGCCCGCACGACACTCGCCTGTCGGGACGGGTCGTGGACATGTCGGGCGAAGTGCTGCAGCGTCTCCCTCTCTCCTTCTCTCCCTCTCTCTCTCCCCCCCCCCCTCTCCCTCTCCCCCTCCCCCCCCTCTCCTGCGCGAGGAGGGCCAGCTGCTCGAGCGGCCAGAGCGGCGGCGTCGGCGGCGCCCCTTCCCCGAGCTCAACCTCCTCGTACACCGTGTCGTCGTCCGCGTCGACCCGCCTCGGCAGCTCCCCCCTCGCCACCGCCGCCGCACCGCCGCCGCGGCACCCGGCGCCCGGCCTCGCCGCCGCGTTCCCGCCGACCTCCACCTGCAGCGTCAGCTGCGCGATCGACTTCTCCTGGTACCGCGTCCGCCGGCCGAGGGCGCCCGACGTGCTGAAGCGGAGCCCGAGGGAGGAGAGGGCCGCCTCCACGCTCGCCTCCGCCGCGGCCACCCGCCGGTGCAGCAGCGACACCTCCGCGGCCTCGAGGTGGGCGAGGGCGAGCAGCCGCGAGACGAGGCCGCCGCCGCCGCCTCCGCCGCCTCCGCCGCCGCCTCCGCCGCCGCCTCCGCCAAGTCGCATCATGCTGCCCGCCTTGAGCCAGAGCCCCTCTCCCCCTCCGGCGGGGAGGAACGCGTACCGTCCCCGCGCCTCGTCGTACCGTCCGGCCGTGCCTCGCATCCCGTTCAGCTCCGGCCTCGCCGCGAGCCCGACCACCATCACGGAGGCGCCGCTCAGCCCTCCCGCCCCTCGCGCAGCCAGCGGGTCCGCAAGCCCCTCGACCGCATCCACGGCGGCGCGCATTCCGCCGCTCGCCTCGCTCGCCAGCGACGGCGCCTATCCGACGTCGCCGGACGGGTCACCGACCTGTCCTGTCGCCGGAAGCAGCGCCCGCCTCGCAGAGAGGGTCGGAGCCGTCGCAGAGCCAACCAGGCAGCGCTGGTGCACCGCCGCCGTCCTCGCCGCCCACCAGTCGCACGCGCCCGCGACGAGGCCGGCGCGACTCGCGGGCGCCGCCTCGCCCGCCTCGCCTGCCGCCGCCTCCCGCAGCTGCGGCAGCGGCGCGAGCAGCAGCGCGCGCGCCGCGAGCAGCAGCGCGGGCGAGCGGAGCATCACGTAGACATCCTCACCGTCGGCCTGCAGCGCGGCCAACGCCGGTGCCCCGTTTTCGGCCAGCGAATGGGCCGGCCACAGCCGTGTGCTCGTCCAGTTGAGCTGCACAAATCGGCAGAGCGCGGAGGCGCCGATCCACGTCACCGCGGCTGCCGCTGCCGCGGTCGGGTGTGAGCGCAGGTGAGCACGCACGCGTGAGGCACACGCATCGACGTCGAGCGCCTGCTTCTCGTCCACCTCTCCCAGCAGCGAGTGAGCGAGCGGCTCGCGCAGCACGCAGTCGAACGCGCCGCGAGCCATGAGGTGCCAGAGGCGGCGCACGTCCGACGGCGCGTCCGAGGAGCAGGCGACGTCGGACTCGCCGAGCAGCGCGAGCGCGGAGAGGCGATCGAGGCCGTCGAGGCCAACTTGGCTGGGCGAGTCTGGCATGTCGTCAGCAGTGGCGGCACGTGGACGACAGCGCCTTCGATCGAGAAGAGGGTGAGTAGGCTGGGAGGAGGGTGCGTACGAAGCGGAGACGCTGGAGACGCTCGCCGAGTTCGGCGATTGAGCGCCTCCCTCTCTCTCCGGCTGCGCGCCTGACCGGTGCGGCCTCCGAGTCGGCGTCTAGCGCGCGCGATAAGGTTTTTGCTCGCCTTCCCTGGGACCCCGTGTTGCATGTCACTGTCATCACTGTGCGATTTCGGGGCCCGGGGTTGTGCGTTTACGTGAGTAGGCTGGTTAAAATCCTGCGCATCTAAGGCACTGGTCAGGCCTAAAACTCTGCACTGAAAGAAAGAAAGAAACACAAAAGCTCGGAGGACGGCACGCCGCCACCCACAGGAAAATCGCTGGGACGGCCCTCATGAGCGACAACGAGAGAGCGATCCAGCTCTTCACGACGGCGCTGGCGTCTACGAAGGGCGATGAGCGCCGAGCGCAGATCCTGCACCAGCGCTCGGCGGCGCACGCGCGGCAGGGCGCCTGGGAGGCCTCGCTCCGCGATGCGCAGCAGGCGGTCGAGCTCCGGCCGGACTGGGCCAAGGCGAGGTGCCGCGCGGGCGCCGCGCACTACGGGTTGGACCAGCTCGACGCGGCCGCCGCAGCCTACGAGGAGGCGCTGCGGCTGTGCGATAGCGGCGACGCGGAGCTGGCAGACGGCGCGCGGGCGGCGCTGAACGACGTGCGGGCGAAGCAGGCGCGACTTGCCACCGACGCACAGCTGTCGCCGCACGTGCTCGGCTTTGCGCAGAGCAAGACGGCCGGCGCGAAGCTGCTCGCACAGGGCAGGTACGCGGAGGCGGAGCAGGAGTACGAGGGCGCTTTGCGGGCCATGCGCGCTGCCTTGCAGGAGCTGCCTGCGGAGGCGAGTGGCGGCATGAGGGCCACCATGGAGGCGCTCGAGCGAGGGATGCGAGAGGAGCTTGCCGCCGCGAAGAAGCGCGCGGCCGGGAGCGAGTGACAGTTGACCTACCTCTCTCCACCGGTGGAAGAGGTCACGTTAGTACGACTTCTGTCTTCTCTACGTCAAGATTCAAGTGTCAGATGACGAGACTCAGTCGCCCCAAAAGTTTTTGGCTTTTGCGGAAGTGACTAGAAGATAAAATATTCTTAGCTTCAAGCCCCCCTCCCCTGGAGACACCCACACACCAGTAACAGAAGAGTCAGACCGGTGGCGTGGAGGACACGAGGACTGCCCCCCGCCCCCCCCCGCCCCCACACTTGCCCTGACAAGGAGCCTGACTGCACAGGCGATTGGCGATTGCGTGCCCCGAAGACGGCGACACATAGCGGGGGACACCACGCAAGGAGAGGGTGCGAAGGCAAGATTGGGGTGCTAGGTGGTGGGACCAATGAGGGGGGGAGGGCGGGGTCCTGTGGGGGTGAAATGTTGCGCGGCGAATTCGAGCCGCTACCCCCTCGCCGCGCCGCGATCCTCACGCGGAGGGTAAAAACCCTGTGGGAGAAACCCCCCCCTGCGGAAGTGACTAGAAGTGCTACCCCGCTTGCACATCGGATCCATCCCGAGTCTTCCTGGGCGTGCCCGTGCACGGGTTTTGGTTTCCTCTCGCATGTCGCAACCTCATCTGTCATCGCTCTGGTCTGTGCCGTGTGTCCGAGATGTGTGTCCTGTCCGTGCAGTGTGTGTGGCCCAGAAAGTGTGGTGTGCCCCGCGGCCGGGCCGGCCCCCCGCCGGCGGCGGCGCCGCCCCCCCCCGCGAGCGGTGATCAGACATTAGAGATCTCCGGCGGTGTCTGCAGTCTCCGCGCCACCGCGGAAGGGGTGACCGAGCACACGCGGACGCCGAGACGCGAGAGCCGAGAGGGGTCTCTCCTGGTCTCTCACGTCTCCGCGCCCCCCCCGCCGGCGGCCGGCGCGGCGAGCTTGGCCTCTTGGCTCTTGCGTCTTGGCCCTGGCGCCGGCCCCCGCCTTTCGAGTTTCGTCACCATAAAGGTATATAAGATATGACTCGCTGCGACACGCTCCCTCTGTCTCACACACTGCATGCTGCATGGGACAGTGTGGCCGCGGTGACGGCATGTGACTACTCACCCACCGCACACACGGCAAAAAGTGTCAGTTCACACATCGAGATGCACACATCTGCTGCCCCAGCCCGGCGCCCTGCCCGAGTGAGTCCCACTGCGCATCAGCCACTCCCGCTCGCCGCCGCGCCCTCCCCGATCCGCCTCGCTCGCCGCAGGAGCAAGCCGAAGGCTGCGGCCCACAGCACGACCGCCCAGATGGACCACAGCACCGCGATCCAGATGGTGAGGTGCAGGCCGCGCACGTCCTCGGGAGAGGCGGCGCACTGAGGGTTGAGGTGGCCGAGGTCCGCGCCTATGCGGAAGGGGCAGAGCTCCGGCGAGGCGGTCTCCTGCCCGATGCGGCGCGGGTGTGCGCCGCCGCAAGCCGGCCACACCTCGGCCACACCTCGGCCACACCTCGGCTCTCTCTGGGCGGTCTCTGGGCGGTCTCTGGGCGGTCTCTGGGCGGTCTCTCGCCGCCGCAGCCCGAGGCGGTGTCGTTCCCAAAGACAATGCCGCAGTGCGGTGCGAGCGAGTCCTTGACGGCGCCTGGCGTGGGCGGGCGGGCGAGGCGACGTGTGTGAGGGGCGGCAGGGCGGTGGCGGCCTCGGTGCGGGGCTGCCGCGCCGATGATGACGGGCGACGGCACGTCCCCAAAAAGGTGGAGGCCTGTGGGAGGAGAGGAAGAGGACTGGTGGCGGTGGTGGTGGTGCAGTGGTGGCACATGTCCCCGAGGGGGTCGGGACTAGACCGAGGGTCTGGAGCGCGAGGGCGAAGGGGCGCGTCTGCATCGGCACGGTGAGCATGATGACGCGGCTGAGGCCGGCCGAGGTGCCGTAGATGAAGAAGACGGCGAGCGACATCAGAACGAGGAAGAGGGTCACCTGCCGAGATCGGGCCAGATCAGCCGAGGCGGGGCTCACGCCGCGCCGTGACGAGGAGGAGGCGTCACCAGCTCGGGCGTCGCCGCCACCGCCGCGGCCGCCGCCATGCACAAGAGGCCGCACAGCATCAGCAGGCAGATGACGCCGCTCACAAGGGCCGCCTCGCGCGCCGCCGCGTGCTGTGCGCTGTGCGGCGTGCCGGCTCGCCTTCGTGAGAATAGAGGCGATGATGCTGGTGCTAGTGACGGGTCGCGTGGCGGCGTGCCGGCTCTCGCTTGGCGCGCGAGAGGACGGTATCGGTGAGCACGCCGCCGAGCGGCGTGCCGAGCACGCCCCCGACCGAGACGGCGCCGGCGAAGGCGAGGGAGCAGGCCGCCTGCGGAAGAAGCACCGATGAGGAGAATGGCACTGGCAGTACTGGCGATGCAGGCGAGGGCGCAGGCCGCCTGCGAGTGGAAGGAGCCGAAGCCGAGCAGGAAGACGGGCCCGTACGTCGAGATGCCTAGGCAGACGCGCTCGGGCGGGAGGGTGAGGGCGCGGCGAGGGGGGGGGGGGGCGGGCGGCTCACGTCGGGGCGCCGATCACGGTCGCCGTCTCGGCGGCGTACCCGAGCACGAGGCAGACGTACGACGGCGAGGAGAGGAGGAGAGAGAGCTGCGCCCAGAGAGTCACCGCGGCCTCGCGCGGGCCGCCGGGGGCGCAGCTGCCGCCGGGGGCGCCGACCGCGCCGTCGGGCCGCGCGGAGAGAGCAGCCACCGCCTCGTGCGGGGAGGGGGTCGGCGGCTCCTCCTGCTGCTGCAGCGGCGCCGCGGCGGCCAGCAGCGAGGCGGCGGCGGCCGGCCGCGCGGAGAGGGCCGAGGCGGGGGGGAGGCGAAAGGCGAGCGCTGCGAAGGGCGCCATCGCCGCCGCCTCGAGGAGGAAGGCCCACCCCCAGCCCGGCCCCTCTGCGAGCAGGGCGCCGAACTCGTACCTGCGCAGGGGCGGGGGGGGCGAGGTGCGAGGCGCGAGGTGCGAGGTGCGAGGTGCGAGGTGCGAGGGGCGTGGGGCGTGGGGCGAGGGGCGTGGCGGCGGCAGTGGCGGCGGAGTGGAGGCGGCGGTGAGAGGAGGCGGCTGTGAGTGGCGGCGAGGGCCGGGCCGGCTCGCACCCGATCGCAGTGCCGACCGGGATGGCCGTGTAGAAGAGAGCGAGGCAGAGGCCCTTGTAGGCCGCGGGCGCAAAGTCCTCCACGTAGGGCGGCACGATGCACTGGAAGGCCGCCTCGCCGACCTGTTCACGCGGCGCAGAGTGTGAAGAGGCGCTGCTCGCAGCCGCAAGCTCGAATCGCCTCGCCCACCCCGGAGAGCGCGCGGCCGGCGAGGAAGAGCAGGAAGGCGCCCGGCGCGTCGCCCGCAAAGTAGGCGAGGCCAGAGAGGAGGAGCGCGGCAACCCAGATGGAGAGCCCGATGCCGAGGATGCGGAAGGCGGGCTGCGAGAGCACCAGCTGCCCGCAGATGGGCGACGCGATCGCATAGCACACGACAAAAGCGGAGACGCTCAAGCCGACGTACACGGACTGCTGCGACGCCGCCACGCCGAGCGTGCAGGAGACAAACGAGCCAAACTGGATGGGCGCGCCGGGAATGACGCCGCGGTCGCAGTAATTGACGAGGTTGATTATGCTAAGGAAGGCCAGCACGGCCTTGGGCCGGCTCTCCAACATCTAAAGCGGCAGTGGCGTGCGAGCACGAAGCCAGGTGAGAACGGCCAGGCGCTCAGGCACTGTCAAGTCGCGGCAGCGCCGGCCACAATACGCCGGGTTTTCTTCTTTTGTTTTTTTAGTGTCCAGTGCGCGCCAGTCCCGTGCCCAGTGTCGTGCGAGGGACTGTTGTTAATAAATAAATAAATAGAGCAGTCATCTCCAGGGAGAGATGGGCGACGCATACGAACACAGAGGAGGAGGGAGTGTTGTTGTAAAATTCTTCTCCGATCGTGAATTTCTTTTGGGTGCCTGGCTCACCGGCCGAAGCGCAGCCCACCACGCAGCCGGAAGGACCGGGCGGCGGGCTCGCTGTGGTGGCGGACCCTCTTGCGTGCGTGGGCGCGCCCTCGCAGAGGACCCGGCTCAATTTGCTCGCACGCCGGTGTGCACCGGTGAGCGTCATATACTCGGCGAGATGGATGAAGACAAGGTTCCAGGGCGCCGAGCTCGAGACGGCGCTGCTGTACGAGGAGGAGGGCGGCGGCGCCGAGCCCGAAGGCGGATCCTCCCAAGCATCCTCGTCGGAGGATTCACTCATTGGATGGAGGACATCTAGATTCTAGTTGGGATAGAGAGGCGACAATGGCCTCGAGTGTGTGCTGCTGCCCGACACACCAGAACTCCAGAACGGTGTTTGTGTGGTGGACTCATATGGTGCTGATCAGCAGTGAGTAACTTGCATTGGAGAAAACAGGTATTGCAATAAGTCGTTGAGAAACCACGCACCGCGAGAGAGCGTTTCCGCACGCTCCCTCCTTCGCACAGCGAGGCGCACACTGCTCTAGTGTGACATAACACGACACATATCGCAAATCGGAACACATCCCACAGCAGAGAGCGCCTGTTACAGGCCTGTTACTGGTTGTCCAAGCACTCTGATGCACGAACGGGTCTCTCCAGCTCCGCGTGACGCACAGGCGTGATTGGTCATGAGCTTCTTTGGAATGAGGCCCACTCCCGCTTTCGGCCGTCGCCTGGATAATGGCCCAAGCTGCTCCAAGTTTTGGACGTGTGGAAGCCAGGCATCGCCCTGGCGTGGTACAGTCGCTCCGTCCGCAGCAGCGTCGGAGCATGCGCAGCTGTGTACCGTGCGGGTGCTCCACCTTTGCCGGGGGACCGCGCGGGAAGGTGTTTGCGTGTGCCTGCCATAGCGTTGCGGCGACTGTGCAGTTGCAGTGGAGTAACGCCAATGCCAATCGATTTTGGGAGATGCCATGTGACTGGGGAGGCCGCCTGACTGCTACCCGGATACTCTGCTGCAGAAATGGTTGGGCAGGTTACTCAGGACACGATCCCGGCGTGAACACAACTAACTGACGGATCCGCTCCTGACAGTGGCATGCACCGCGCTGCGGCGCGTGCCACTGTCTTTGTTTGAAGTAAAAAGTCGAATCAGAGCAGTGTCGGCGTTGTCCTGAGTTTTCCTCCCACGGACCGTCCGTCCGGCACCGCTCCGGGACGCACGCCGGCGAAGCACCATCAAGCTGCTGTACGGCCCCGGCATCGCCTCCCCTGGCTTAGCTAGACCGAGAGATATTGTGCACATGATCAGTCTCTACAATGTATACACTGACACTGAACCTCCCAGAGCTCGTCCCGGTCCGCCACGGCCATCCTTGGCCTCCGGAGGGCCCCCGGCCGCGGCGCGGTGCGGCGGCGTCACAAATCCGACCACAGAGCACCGGGACGCGGTCGGGCGATCTGAGGCCCAACTAGGCGTATGCATTGCCCATTCAGGGATATCACCTGGACCCATCAACAGGCGCCTGCGGCGCCGTGGCACGAGGTGTTGTTCACACCTGCCCAACCATTCATGCAGCACCAGGGTTCCGGCTCCTACCCAGATAGGGGGTCTGTCGGCACCCGTTGGACCCTATGCAATAGGTAGGTAGGTCCGGTTTTGACCGCCCCAGAGGGCCCCGCAATAGGTAGGTAGGTGGCGGTGGTGCGGGGTTGGGGGGGTGGGGGTAAAAAAATCCAAGAGAGGGGTCGGGGGGCGGGAGAATCCAAAAAAGCCGTCCAAAAAGCCACAAAAAGCCAGCGAGCCTCCCGTTACGCGATTGCTCGCGAAGCGCAGCATGATGCGTGGCCAGCTTGGGAGGCTGCCGCCGAAACCGCTTCGCTCGCGCGGGAGACGGCGCGTTTAGCCGCGAAACGGGGCCATGCCAGACGAGTCGCCTGCGGCCGGGACGCCAGCCGAGACGGGTGCCGCACCGCGGTACAAGCCGGCGCGGCGGGCGCTGGGAGCCTATTCACAGAGCTGACGGGTATTTTTTCGCTTCGCTGCGCGGCCTGGGATAGGTAGGTAGGTGGGGCACGGAGCCTGGCGGTCGGCGCCCGCAATAGGTAGGTAGGTAGGGCGTTTTGGCGCGACTCAGTGCCTTCCAGACCCCCTATCTGGGTAGGAGCCGGAACCAGGAGTTCCCATCCCGGAAGGACCGGACGGCGAGACCCATGCATGCGAGAGAGAGCTCCGTCGACTGCCGCGTCGCGCTGGTGGCTCAGCACAGCAAGGGCCGGTGCCTGCCTGGGAAAACCTTTGGCTGCGGCGTGGACGGATACAGCATTTGGACGAGAGGTTGCCGCGGCGAGTTTCGGTGTGGCAGCGAGGCGCCGTCGTTCTTCTGTGGCTATCCTCCGGGCGAAGTGTCCTACAAGTGCAGATGCAGCGTTCTCAACGTCGCGGCTTGTCGGCACGCTGTCGCTGCGCGGCAGTGTTCGCTGCCGCTTTGGAGGGCGAGTTGTCCGCATGCGTGCAACCACGGGGTTCGCGTGCACGACGCCAGGCTCGAGCAGCAGCTTGCGCCCATCGCGCCGCCGGACAGCTGGCCCGAGCGTTGGTGGAGGGATGCGTCGCCGGGATACTGCGACGCCGTCTCTTCGGGCGTCGCCGGCGACTGCGCCAGAGGGGTGCGTGGGTGGTGGCAGCTGCCCGAAGGAACGGAGAGCAGTGGCGACGAGGATGCCGCCAACGCCTGCCTCAAGCTGTGCCTCGCGTGCCCACGCTGCCGCTACCTGTCGTGGTCTCTCGAGCAGCGCATCTGCTCGTGGGCGCACGCCTGCGACCTCGACCACCTGTACAGCGATCACGCCAACTCGTTCCTGTCCGTTTCCGTGCGGGCGCTGCTCCGCTCCTCGCGCCTGCGACCCCTCGAGCCCCTGGCACGGCCGCTCTCTCGCGCGGGCTGGCCGGCGGAGCACGTCGACGCGCCGTGTAGCTACGAGTACGTGGGCAGCTGCGCGGCCGGGGCGAGGGCCGAGGCAGCCTCCTCGCCGAGCGAGTCGTCGCTGCGCCGCACGTGCAACCCTGCGTTCAACGACAGCGGCGGCGCCCGCCACGCCCTGCGGCTCGCGGCGCGCTCCGAGGGCGCCGCCGCGTGGCGCGCTCAGCAGGCAGCGCACCGCGCCCCCGGGCAGCCCAACACGCACGCGAGCCGGCGGCGGCCCAAGCAGCTGGGCGGCGCTCACTCGCTGCTGACGCGCCTGCTGGTCGTGCCGCGGCTGCGGCTCGCCTACTGCCCGATCGAGAAGGCCGGCGAGACGCGGCTGATCCGGCTGCTCTTCCACGCGGCGACGGGCGAGGCGAACGCGACCTTCGCCCACCTTGTGCAAGCGAGCGACAAGAACCTCCTCCCCTCGCTATCGGGCCTCGCGCACGCGGCGCGGCTGGCGGTGCTCGCTTGCGCCGATTTTGTAAAGGTGGTTGTCGTCCGCGACCCGCTCGAGCGGCTGCTCAGCGCCTACCTCGACTTGTGCGAGCCGCGGGCCGACGACGGACCCGCGCGCAGCGGCCACCGCGAGCAGCACTGCGAGGGCTTCCCGCTCCCGCGCTGGCGGCCGAGCTTCGACCAACTCGTCGACCACCTCGCGGCGCTGCCGCCCCACGAGCGCTCCGACCTTAACCAGCACTTCCTGCCGCAGGCCTACTTTTGCGGCCTGGTGGCGCCGCGGGCCGACGCCGCCGCGTCGTCCGACGACCTGCTCTTCTCGCACGGCACGCTCCCGCGCTTCCACCACGTCGTGCGGCTCTCGGCCGCCACCTTCGCCGCCGACATGCTCTCCGTCCTCGCCTCGGTCGGAGTCGCCGAGAGCACCGCGCACCGCTTCCTGCAGATGCGAGATGGGCACGACACAGGCGCCGCCGGGCGCGTGCGGCGCTACTACACGCGCGAGAGCGCGGCGGCCGCGCGAGGCGTCTACTCGGTGGACTACTCGACCTTCCGGCTGCCCGAGCCCGCGTGGCTGGCGGACCTCGCCGGGTACACGCACGGAATCAGGTAATCAGCAAATCCTGGTGTTGTAGCGGCTTGTACAACTGTATTGCCGAGCAAGTAGACATACGTTGTCGTTGATTTGTTGTGCCATGGTGCATGGGCCATGGGCCATGGCTGTGGGTATGAACAACTCTCTCGTGGATATGGACACACCAACAAGAACAACGATGCATGATGTATCCTCAAAAGAAAAGCGGCGCTCTCGACCTTTCGGTCTCGCTTGCGAGCCTCGGCGCCTCGCTCACAGTACCAACTTCTTTGGTGGGCGGGTCAGGCATGGCCTGAGCAGGGATAGCGTGTCGGGCTTCACAAAAGGGCTGACTGACCGCGACCAGTCGAGTCGCTGCCACATGCAAGCCCCACCCGCCTCCGACTTCACAGCCTTGTTATTGAGAAGAAAATACCTCTTATGGCGCTGTGCGCTGGCCTGTGAGAGGTTGAGGTGCGAGCCCTGGATTCACACTCGCCCTGAGAAAGCTCGACCGCGAGCTGCTGCTCGCTCCTCGCCACAGAGGCAGCCCGCCCACACATCGACCGCCCACATCCCTCGCTGCGCGCGGCGGCCGCGCGCCGCGTGCCGCCCCTTCCCTCCCTGCCGCCGCCTCCCACCCTGCTGCTGCACTCGGGCCGCTCGTCGGCCCGCGCCCGGCCCGCAGCGCCCTCCTCTGACGCTCTGCGCCGCCGCCCCCTCGCAGACTTCTCGTAATCGCTCCATCTGCGATGTCGCGCCCTCTGCTGCAGCTGCTGCTTGTATCCTGCCTCTCGGCGGCCTCGGGGTGGCTCGTCTCTCCCGCGTGCCCAACCCGCCGCGCCATCTCTGCCGCGCCCGCCGCCTGCTGGGGCGTGCGCATGGATGAGGTCGCCGAGGCGGGGGAGGCTGCTGCGCCGGTGGATGACTTCACCGAGGAGCTGCTGGACGCGCTGGCTGCGGACGAGGCGCCGCTGTCGGCGATGGAGACGCAGCCCGTCTTTGTCAAGGCGGACAACCCGGACGAGACGCTCGAGCCGCGGCTCGCCTTTACCAACGAGCAGAGCGTCGAGGCGATGCGCCAAAAGTACCGGCTGCACGCCTCGGACACGGGCTCCGCCCAGGTGCAGATCGCGGTGCTGACCGCGCGCATCCAGTACATGACGTCGCACATGCAGAAGAACAAGAAGGACTATGCGTCGCTGCGCGGCCTGACGGCCATGGTGGTCAGGCGGCGCAAGCTGCTCGAGTACCTGCTCCGCGAGGACCTGTCCGAGTTCCAGCGGCTCACCTCGGAGCTGGGCATCCGCACCAACCAGCTGACCAAGCCCAAGCTATCGGGCGCGCGCGGCCGCAGGGTCTAGAGCCGTGAGCACGGGCCCTCTGGCGCGCCACCTCTCCGAGAGGGGCTGGGAGGATGTCTTGCAGCGCTCGTGGAGGGGAGGGCGAGGCGCGGCCGGCGCGGCGAGGCCCAGACACAGGCTCTGAGCGTGGAGCGGCCCGCAACGCGCCTTTTTGTTGGTTTCGCACGCACACAGATCTCTCCCCCCCCCCCCCCCCTCACACGCCGCCTGACGATGTGCGTTCCTCTGTCTATCTTCTGTCCGTGGGGAGCATCCGCCTTTCCGTGATGGTACGAGGCAGGACGAGCTCCTTGTGCAAATTCATATATCATATGATCATTTTTGCATCGATTGCGGCTAGCGCGCGCGCGCCGTGGTGCAAATAAAATTAACAAATAAAATAAAAACCAGGCGGAAGAGAGAGAAGAACACGAGATTCGAGATGCGCCCGGGTAACCATGGTCGCGTCTCGCAGGCCGCGCGCGCCCTGTCGCTCTCCCCTCGCGGTGCGCGTCTAGACTTTCTAGTCCGCGCGCCCTCCACAGGCGCCCTCGCTCTCGGCCCTGCCCCACGGGGACCAAGGACAGTTGGTGACAGTACAAGTTCTCCCGGACGTCGCTCATCATCTCCTCGTCCCGCACTGGGAAGAGGCCGCGGCCGCCGCCGCCATGGGCCCCAGGAAGCGAGAGCTGCGAGAACCAATACAGACGCGGGACCTCTGCCGGGACCGGGCGCGCTCCGGTCTCACCGCGCACTGCGGGCCCCATCTGGAGAAATTCCGTACAAGCTCTGCGGCTCACCCACTCGCCACCTCGGCGCGCCCCACCTGCTGCTTGACCAGCCGCGCGTACTCCTCGCGGCTCCTCCGGCACGCCTCGTACGGGCGGTTGCCTCCCGCCCGGCTGGCTGGGGAGCCGAGGTTAGGCTCGTCCAAGAAGGTCTGCAGGGCGAGGCACACCTCCCGGATGCTGATGGTGGGGAGCCAGGTGCCGCCGCGCCCGTAACCGTGCGTCGACTCGGGCGGGTTGATGATGCTCAGGCAGACGCCTGCGTGGGGAGGCGGCGGAATCTCCTCTGCAGGCGACGCGCTGCAGTCGCGCCGACGCAGCAGGGCGCACCGCCGTCGTCGTAGACGTTCGGGTGGAAGAGGAGCTCGCCGCCGATCCGGTCAAAGGTGACTCGCGGAGGCCGGGCCGGGTACTCAGATGTGAAGGTCATCGTCGCCGAGAAGAGGCCGGGCGCCCAAATCGAGGAGGCCTTGGCGGGGATTTTGAGCCTCCAAACAAGCATGTTGTTGGTGCCGTCCGCGTTCTCGCTGGGCTTTGCGACAAACCCCACCGGACGATTCTTGCGCCATTCCTACAGGGTGGCAGCGAGCCTTTGGCGGCCGACGCGAACAAGGTGAGTGCTAGGCAGAGCGGAACGAGCGCTTACGAGTGCAAGGCAGAGCGGAACGAGGTGACCGGCGAGATACCTTGCGCTCGTTCTTCAGCCTCTCGAGGCAGGTGTCCATCGTGGCACACTAAAACCACTCCGGCTCGTCCAACCGCCTCCCTTCACTCACTCTGAAAAAAGAAATTCCCGCAGCTCACGTTAAAAAAAGTCATGCGACGCGCATGCCGAGCGGCCCCACTACCCCACGGGCCCACGCACCACCTGATTTGCCAACAATATACCTAAAACGCACCACCACTCGCGAAACATGTCTCGAAAGCTGCGTCGGCTGTGGCAGCCTGTGCCACCCGTGCGAGACACGTCGAGACTGACAGAGAGTTGTGAGTTGACTCATGAATGAGTACTGAGAGCCGCGTGCACCCACATACCGCGCCGTGTTCAGTCCGAGCCCGGACCTCCGTGGACCTCCAAGCGCGCGTCAACCCCCCTGCCACTCCCCGGAATGCGAATCAGCCGGCGCAGCACGAACCAGCACCTCTCCGCTCGCGGGGGTCTCCGGGCACTCGCGACTCGGGGGTGCGTGTGGGGCCGGGGGGGTAGAAGAGAAAAACATTGCCGGTCGCGCCTTTGACTCTAGCCTTGACGCGCATGGGGCAGGTTTCGACACGAGGGACGAGGCGGGTGGGTGGCGAGACAGCGGGCACGCACACCACAACACTCTCACACGACGCTCCCCGCGAAAAGATGCCGGCAGCCGCGCGCGGGCGGGCGCGTTGGGGTTGCCTCGACGGCTGCGTGCGCCCCACTCTGGCAGCAACGCGCGGCGGGCTCACACCGACTCGGCACCGGCGACGATCTCAGTGAGCTCGGTGGTGATCTTCGCCTGTCTCAAGCGGTTGTACTGGACCTGGAGCTTCTCGATCATCTCGGACGCGTTGGTGGAGGCAGAGTCCATGGCAGTCATGCGCGAAGCCTGCTCCGAGGTCACGTTCTCGAGGATGCAGCTGTAGATGGAGACGGCGAGGTTGAACTGGTAGAGGTCGGCGAGGATCTCCTCCTTCTCGCCCTCAAACTCATACTCGTCCATCACGCCCGAGCCACCGAGAACCTCCGGGCCCTTGAAGGCGAGTGCCGTCACGTCAAAGTTGATCACCGACTTGAACTTGTTGTAGTAGATGACGTAGCTGGGAGGCGGGGGTGGGGAAGAGCTGGCAACGCGCTGGGGTAAGCTGGACTACCAGGCGGAGAGGCAGGGAGGGGAGGGAGGGGGGGGGGATATGCCAGCGGCGTGCCATGCACACCTGTCGGCTGACGAGGCAAGCATCTGTTCTGCTAGGAACGAGGCGAGCGAGAAGGTGACCTTGCCGCCGTAGGCCTCGTCGTAGGTTGTTTTGAAAAACTTGCTGTGCGTGCGCGTCATCGCATCTCGCCCCTTGCTGCCGAGCATGAGCACCTGCACCACAAAAGCGGCGGAGATCGAGAGTGGCCGCCTCTGGTCTGGGTGGTCAGCTGCGGTAGGATGCGGGCTCCAGTGTGCGCCGCCGCTGCAGCAGGGTGGCAACGCACCTCAGGCGACTCAACGCCCTTCCCCACGTACGCTTCCATCCCGAGCTTGACCTCCTTTGCCATCTTTGAGTTGACGCCGCCGCAGAGGCCCTTGTCAGATGAGATGGCCAGGGCCAGCACCGTGGAGGGCGTCTCGTCCTCCTCCTTGACGCCGATGTGGGGCATCATCAGGCTCTGCACTGACGCTGCGAACGGCCGCGCCTTCGCCATGTCGGTCTCAGCCTTCTTGAGCTTGGAGGCTGCCACCATCTTCATCGCCTTGGTGATCTTGGAGGTGGAGGTGACCGACTTGAGGCGCTTACCAAGGTCCTTGACCGACGGCATGGCTCTGGTGGCGGGAACAGGGTGGGCAGCGTTGGTACTCAGTGACACAGCGCTGCGCAGCTGCGGGGTCCAGTCTGCAGTTGCTGCGCATTGTGCGCACAGATCGTGCGCGCTCGGGGGGGAGGGGAGGAGTGCGAGGGGCAGACGAGATGGCGCAAGGCGGAGAACGGAGGATGCAGGAGGGCCTGGGGGGCTGTGAGGGACTCGGGCTGACGGAGTGCGCGCCTAGAGCGCGCGCACACGCGCGCTCAGTGCCCTGCGGCTGAAACTCTACGCCTCGGCGTCGGTCGGCGTACAGGTGTGAAGGGACAACTACAGTGAGGAGGAGGAGGGGAGGAGGATGGCCATGCTGCTGTGCAGGGCGTGGCTGGGAAGGTGGACGAGTCGCTCGAGCGTCGGGACGAGCGGGCTTGCGCCACTGGTGGAGGATTCAGTATGCCGCAGGCGGCTCCCTCCTCGATGGGTTACTCGTATTCGTATCACCTGGTTATCACTCCTGCACTGGCATTGAAGAGGGGATCAACATTCAACATACAACAAACAGGAATCGAGGGTGACCGCATGTCTGCATCAGACGTGTCATCCGTCCCGATCGTGGTCTGCACGTCTCGCGCGCGCGTGAACAGGGCTCCAGGCCCCAAATGACGTGTGAGTGTTAGATTTGTTTGGTATTGCTAAAAATCTCTCTCCCAACCAAAGCCACCCCCTCTTCGTAGACCCCACATTCTGAGGGGTCCTGATTCCAAAGCCGCTCCCAGCCGCACCCGCCAAGCACCTGCCGCCTCCACCTCCGCCTTCAATGATCAATCTCAATGTCCCACCCCCCTGCGCGCGGGCCTTCTAGGCCCGCGGGTAGTCTCCCCCCATCCCCAGGGCCTCCAGGGCTCGCACCTCAACCTCTCATAGACCAGCGCAAAGCGCCATATAGGACGTATTTTCTTCTCAATAACAAGGTCTGTGAGAAGGACATCGGTCAAGTGGTCTCCACACGCTGAACAGAATGTTCAGCCCGAACTCTGTCGAGCCTTCGCTCGGACGGGGGCTGTAAGTAAGGTAGTGTAAAGCCGTAAGACCTTCCCTGGGTTTGTCTCTCACACCCTCACTGTCGTCGTATGCGAGGTTCTTGTGTCTCTTATCACCCTACTGTGAACTCTCGTCTTGCCTGGCGTGCAAGCCCCTGCCCGCGGGTTCGCCATTGGCGGCGGCCGGTGTGTCGACGCATCGCGGGTGTGAAGAAATTCTTCAATTCAAGGTCGTTGCGAACTTTCGCCCGAGACGCCATTTCGGGCCGCAACACCGATCCCACCTTCCCCGGGAACTCCGCCGCAGGCAAAGCGCGCTCCAGGCATGACGCTCACGGTCGTCGTTGGCTCCAGCGGATCGGGCAAAACAACTTTGCTCGAGGACGTGCACAAGCTCCACAAGTGCGCTGAGACAGTGCCATCGCACACGCCCGCCTCTCGACAGCAGCTCCTCTCCTCACACATCTCTCATACACCCCATCACAGCAGGCAGCGGCCTCTCCTCACACATCTCTCATACACTCCAACACGCCCGCCTCTTCCCAGATGCTGCTACATCCGCCAATACCACATGCTGCGGCCGTACGTCAAGGTCGAGAGCATCCCCAACTTTGACCCAACCGCGCTGCCGTACTGGTCGCTCTACTCTGAAAAGACGTTTGAGGACGGCAAGCAAAACGTGTCGTACAGCCCCAGCGTGCAGATTGGCGGCACCATGGCGGGCCAGCTCACCAAGGGGCTGTCGGGAGGGCAGCGCAAGATGCTCCTCTTCGAGCTGGTCAAGCAGCGCACCGCCGGCTCATCCGACCTGCTGCTCGTGCTCGACGAGCCGTTCGCGGGCGTGACGGATGACTTCGTGCCCTTCATCGTGATGCGGCTGAACGAGATGCGGCAGAAGCACAATATCCTCCTCGTTACCAATGACCATGTCCAGACGCTGACGGAGATGGCTGACTCGACCGTCGTCGTCTCCGCCGTCGACCGCTCGAAGGTGTGCGTGGACTCGAAGGGGTACGATCGCGAGCTCTTCCTGCACGCGGTCGCCTCGGGCGCCGAGTACGAGGGCGGGGTGGGCTCGCAGGACCTGCGCTTCTTCGCGGCGACTGAGCTTAGCCCGCGCAACCCCAACATCCAGGGCGTGCTCGGCTTCACCGCCTTCGCGATGGTCATGTTCCTGCTCACCTTCTGGGACTCGCGGCCAGGCTCGGAGGCGCTGCTGCTGGTCGGGCTACAGATCGTCGCCTTCTTCGCCATCAACCCGTACCTCATCCACCTCACCGACTGGCGAAACACGATGGCGGAGGAGGCGGCAGCGCTGATGCACGTCTCGGCGCAGGCCAACCTCGCCCTCAAGGCGGGCATCGTCCTCTCCCTGATGCTCCTCATCTCGAGCGTCTCCTTCGGCATGGTGCAGGCCTGCACAGACACGCTCCGCAGCGGCAGGCGCGAGCTGCTCCCGCCCGGGCCTCTCTCCCTGCCTCCCTCTCTCCCTGCCTCCCTGCCTCGCTGCCCGCCGTTGCTTCTCCACTCTGTCGCCCTCTCCGCTGCCTTCCTCCGCCACACCCCCTCCGCCACACCCCCTCCGCCGCCTCCCCTCCGCGCAGGTGGTTCGTCTTTATGCTCTTCGACTCCGCCTCGCTCGAGCTGCCCTTCATCTGCTTCGGCCTCTACTCGTCGCTGCCGCTGCAGGTGGTCCAGATCCTCGCCTCCTTCCCCTTTCTGCTCATGATCTTCTTCTCGACCACCTTCTCGCCCGGCGCGGGCGTCGCCGGCGTCAAGTCGCTCCGCTATCTGTTCAGCCGCTTCTACTTCTGGTGCGCGCTCGAGGCGCACTCGAAGGAGCTCGTCGAGGACGAGGACGACATCTTCCTCTCCATGGAGGGCTGCCCGCCCGAGGACGACCTCCTCACGTACGCCGTCCTGAGCGGCTGCCTCGGCGCCTTCCTCTTCCTCATGCTGCAGCTGCTCCTCAAGGCGGTTGGGCGGTCGAGACAGGCAAAAGCGGAGCTCAAGCACGTGCGGCACGCCGAGCGCGCCTCGTACTTCGAGCTGCAGACCAAGCTGTACGGCGCGGACAAGGCGGACGAGTACCGCGAGTCGACGATGGCCAAGGGCAAGCGGCTCGGCTCGCAGGGGAGGAACCTCGACGAGATGGACCGATCCAAGGGCAGGACCGTTCAGACGGGAGACGCGCCCGTCCCGCCGGTCTGACCACGCGCCGCATCGAGAGGGCAGGGCGCGCACCGGACCGCACACTTGCACCCACACCACCTTGGCGCGCGGCGAGCGCTTATACGTTGATGCTGTACGGTGTTCACTATCTCTATCAGCACGCTCTCAGACCGCTTGCATCTCAGACCTGACTCGCCCCTGGCCTCTCTGGACGCTCGAGAGCTCTCTATAGGGAGAACATGCTGGGGGGGGGGGGGGGGCGTGCGGGGAGATCATGCGTGCCAGTCGTATTTCTTCCGGCTTATCGTCGGTTAAAGAAAGAAAGAACAGAGAACGGGATGGGAGGACGGCACGCCGCCGCCACACAGGGATTTCAAGGAGAGGAGTATGGTGCTAGCCGTCGGTTGTGTATGCCAGCAGCCCGCAAAATTCTTCCTCTTCTAGTTTCGAAGTCGCGCCGCCGCCACAAAAGCGCGAGCCTCGCTTTTGCCCCGCTGGCAGCAGCACGCGATGAAGGCGTCCTACACAAACGTCGAGACGGAGGAGAAGGAGGAGCTGGTGCGCTCCGAGGGAGAGCCTGACGACAGGAGGGAAACTTCCACGTCCTCGACATGCTGGAGCCAACTCTGCTGTGCGGGCGGCGGTGCGATGCCGAACCCGCCGCGCATACCCTGCGCCGTCCTCCGCGCGCGGCTAAGCTCGCGAGAAGCCCCACTCACTGGAGCCAGCCGCCTGACTCGCACAGGTCTGCTCGGCATCAGAGCTTGCATCCTCGGGTCGGTGGTGGTGCAGAACACAGCTTACGCGCTGGTGCGGCGGTACTCGCGGGGCGCACTGCGCGAGACCTACTCCACCTCCTCGGTGCTCCTCGTGATGGAGGTCGCCAAGATGGCGCTCTCTGCGTTCCAGATAGTCACCTCGGTGCCTACGCCCTCTCTCTGCACCCGCTTGGGCCTCGCCGCTCCCGCCTCGCCGCTCCCGACTCCGCGCCTGCCCCGCACCCTCGCGCTGAGGCAGCGCCTCCACAGACGACAGCCCTCGCCGCCGCCCCTCCCGCGTGGCTGCCCGCTTGCCGTCGCCGCCGCCGTCCGCCCTCACCGCCGCCCGCCCGCCCTCACCGCCGCCCGCCCGCCTCGACGCGCTCCCCTGCTGCTCGCTGCCCTCCTCCTCCTCGCGGCCAACCCGCCCCGCTGCCGCGCAGGACGCGCCGTCGGACGTGCCGTCGGGCAGCGCGCTCTCAAAGTACGCCTACCTGATCACGCACAGCCTCACCATGCTCGTGCCCGCCGTCGTCTACCTCGCGATGAACATCCTCGGCTTCGAGTCTCTCAAGTACATCGACGCTCTACAATATGTGTCCACTCTACAATATATGTATTGTAGGCTTCGTCAGCCTCAAGTACATCGACGCGGCGACCTTCGCCATCCTCGCGCAGATGAAGGCCTCGCCGCTCGCCTCGCCTCCGCCGCGCCGCCTCGCCTCGTGACCCCCTCCAGCCGCGCGACTAGGTCTTCACCACGGCAATCTTCTCCGTCGTGCTGCTGCAGAGGAAGCTCCACCTGCGAAAGTGGCGCGCGCTGCTCACGCTGACGCTCGGCGTGGTGCTCATCTCGCACGAGGCGATGCCAAAGTCGGCCGCCGCCGGAGACAGCCGCGCCAAGCTCGCCTTCGCCGAGTTCCTCCTTGGCGCCACCCGCCTCGCGGCGGCGCCCCCTCCCCGCCATCTCGCCGCCATCTCGCCGCCATCTCGCCGCATCTCGCGCCCGTAGGCATCGCCGCGTCGGTGGGCGACGTGGTGCTCTCGGGCTTCGTCTCAATCTATTTTGAAAAGGCGCGCCGGCACGCAGATGCCAGTCCAGCGCCAGTCCAGCCGCCCACCGCGTGCCGCGTCTCCCTCGCAGCGCGCCGGCGCACCGAGGCGAGGCCCACGCGCCACCGAAGGATCGTCCGCTCCGTCGCACATGGCATGGCTGGTCGCTGCCTTTTGCTAAAATCTAAGACGGAGACCTACTCCATCTGGGACCGCAACTTCCAGCTCGCCTTCTGGTCCGGTCTCATCTACACGCCCATCATGATCCACGACATCCCGATACACACTCGAAACCCGAGATGCGCCCAGAGACGCGCCGGGACCGGGGCCGGGGCCGGGGCCGAGGGGCGGCCCGCGGCCGTCGCCTCCTCGCCCCGCGCTGTGCCGGCGGCTGGGAGAGCCCCTCACCCCCACCCCCCTCACCCCACCCTCGCCCGACCCTCGCCCGCAGGCAGCCCTTCGCTGGCTGGACTCCGATGGCCGCCGTCTGCGCCGCGGTGGGAGGCACCGGCGGCGTGCTGGTCGCGCTGAGCATAAAGTGCGCGCGCCTCGGGGAGGAGGGGCGGGGCGGGGAGGAGGGGAGGGGCGGGGAGGAGGGGAGGGGCGGGGAGGAGGGGCGGGGAGGAGGGGAGGGGAGGAGGGGAGGAGGAGGGGAGGGGAGGAGGAGGGGAGGGGCGGGGAGGAGGGGAGGGGCGGGGAGGAGGGGAGGGGCGGGGAGGAGGGGCGGGGAGGAGGGGAGGAGGAGGGGAGGAGGAGGGGAGGGGCGGGGAGGGTATGCTCCTCACGCCGGCACCTCCGTGGGGGGGGTAGGTACGCGGACTCGATCATGAAGACCATCGCCACCACGGGCGCGCGCGATGCCGCCGGGCTGCCCTCAGGGGCGGCGAGAGGGAGTCGCCTCGCTGTTCCCCTCACGCGTCCGGTGCGCGCCTCAAGGTGCCATCGTCTTCACGACGATCCTGAACGCCGCCTTCCTGGACGGCCCCTTCACGCTGCCCATCGTCGCCGGCGCCGTGGTCGTGATGGTGTCGGTCTGCAACTACAACGACCGGGGCGACCCCGAGAGCTAGCGAGGCGGGAGGCTGCACAGCTAGCGGGGCGTGCGTATGGCGGGCGCGAGGGTGGTGCCAGCGCCTCCGCGGGTGGCAGAGCTAGCCGCGGGGGCGGTGCGCGGGGGCGGTGCGCGGGGGCGGGGCGGCAGCGGGGCGGCAGCGGGGCAGGGGAGGTGGCGGAGGGACGGGAGGGCAAGGTGGAGAGGGGAGGGGGGAGTCAGCAGAGGGTGCTAGGAGGGAGGGACAGGGAGGGGAGCAGGAGTCGGAGGGAGGGCGACGGGCGCAGCGAGTGAGCGAGTTGCTGCGCACGCGACTGCAGGTGGCGAAATGCCGGAGGCGCAGGCTGCCCCATACCCATCGGTCCCTCATCCATTGAGAGCCGTTGCGGGCACCGCCCGGCACGGCGCCGCGCGCGCCTGACGGCTCGTATATCTCTCCTCTCGCGGTGTTCTCCGCGCGGGTGCGGGGCTGCTTGGCTTTGTCTCGCGCCCGGACGCTGGCGTGGCTGCGGAGGCTTCCAGCGAGCCGTCCGGTGTGAGGCTTATCGCGCTGTATTTCATGTCCTGTGTACCGTATGTTCAACATGCTCCACAATAAAAGGGTCCACGCACAGCTCATGCTAGCACGAAACGAACACACGCCGACGAATACACACCGGATCGCACGACACCGGTATGAACATCCAACGAGGTCTCACGAAAAGCAACACGAGGACTCACAGTCTCAGTAACACGGCATGCCGCTGTCAGTTGCGCACCGCCACGACTGCTATCGGGCAGCGGTGGCGATGTCGCTGGCCGAGGTACGAGCAGAGCTGAGAGTAGACCCCAGCTTCGCCTCCTCGATGAAGAAGCCGTAGAAGTAGCAGTCGACCCACACGTGTCCCGGCCGCGCCGCGCACGCCTCCGGCACCCTGCTAAGCGACCGGGAGGAGCGGCGACGAGGCTCGGGAGGAGCACAGCCACTCGGCGGAGGCGGGCCGCGTTCGCGCTCCAGGAGGAGCGAGGCTGGATCGGAGCTGTTGAGGGAGAGCATCTCCCGCAGTGGAATCGCCAAAAAGCTGGACTGCGTGCGCGGGAGGCCCATTGGACCAACGAGAAGGGATTGGCGCTTTGGATTGACGACCCCGGCAATGACTCGTTCCGAGAAAAGTCGTTTTAAAATTCTGAAAAATTCCGGCTAGCGCATCACACTCTCCTCTCCTTAAAATCCCTGTGTGGTGGCGGCGTGCCGTTCTCCCATCCCTCCCTTGGGTTGTGTGTTTTCTTTCTCTCTTTCTCCGCCTCCGGCGCCGCCGCGCGAGCCGCCCAATCGGCAATCGCACACGGTCACGGAGGCGTCGTGCGGCACTGGGTGCGACGAGAGTCGAGACTGGTCGTCTGCTCCACAACGAAAAACACTTTGATGTTGAGAGGTGGGAGCTCTCACACTTTTGGGGGACTCTCACACTTTTGGGGGACCGTAACGAAATAAAAAATAGGGCGGGTGCACATTCCCTCACTCACAACCCCGAGAGCGGTTCAGATAGTTCGCCAGGAAGGCGAGGCCCTTCTCGGGGCACGAGTATGGGATCGTGTGTCCGCAGCCCTTGACGGTGACGAGGGAGAGGTCGGGCGCCCAGCGCTTCACCATGCCCGCCACATCGCGGTCCAGGTGCCACGGCCGCCAGTCGTCCTCCACCGGAAGGCCGAGGCACTCCATCCACCGCTCAGTGCCGAGGAAGGGCACCGCCGAGTCCGCGGTGCCCGAGACGACGGCGAGGCGCCAGTGCGGAGCCCGGGCAAAGAAGTCGGGGAAGAGCCGCGCAATGTCCGCCTTCTCGCCGGCGACGCCCTGGTTGTAGTGCCACCCGGGCGGCGTCGTCGGCCACGGCCGCTCGTGCAGCGAGGCGGGTGGCGCGTGCACGGCCGCCCGCACGTCGGCCCGGTTCATGTAGGCGGGCGTGAGGTCGGAGAGGCAGGGGTCGTACCTCGGCGTGCTGTCGGCGCCGTGCGTCTCGCGGAGCCGGCGGAGGAAGGGCTGGTCCCGCACGACCGACGCGTCGGCCGCCGCCGCGTCGGCGGCCGTGCGCGCACACGTCGGCGCGAGCACATCATACGGGTCGAGCGGCGAGGGCACGTACTTGAGCGCCGCGCTGGTGGCCGCGCGGCAGGCTGGGGACGGGTGCGTCGCGTCCTGGCGGCAGTCTGTGAGGAAGGAGCCCCAGCCGCACGCGTCCCTGGCTGCGGTGTACGCCGGCGACGGAATGAGGCCGTGCGACCACATGTACGTGACAAAGGCGTACTCGTTGACGTTGTAGTACCAGTCCGAGTTGATGCCCGGATTGCCGATGAGGAAGCCCTTGGTCTGCGCGAGGAGCGGGCCGCCGCCGTCGAGGATCGCCTTTGCGATGGTCGGCACGTAGTGGCCTGCGGTGGCAGAGGCGCCGGTTTTGAGAGGAGGCGCAGGCTGCGCTGGAGGGGGCGGAGGCTGTGGCAGCGGCGGCCTCCGTACGACTCGCCGGTGACGTAGAAGGGGTGGCCCTTGTAGCCGCTGAAGACGTCAAGCCACCGCTGGAGAAAGGTGTACGTGTCCGCGGCCGCAGCCGCGTCGGTGACATTGCGGTATTTGTTCGCATTGCGCGAATGCGAGTAGCCGACGCCCGACGGCATCTCGACGTAGAGCACGTTAGCGATGCGGTTCCACGAATGGTTATATGGCACCGGGCGGACGATGCCGCTCGAGTTTGAGAGGCGGAAGGGGCCGTGCTCCGTCCAGAAGCCGAAGGCGACGCTGCTGGCGCCGGGCCCGCCGTTGGTCCAGAAGACGAGCGGGTCCTTTGCCGGGCTGCGCGCTGACTCGACAAACCAGAAGTACAGCTCAGTCCCAGCGGCGTCGCCGATGGGCAGCAGACCGGCATACTGCTTGAAGGTCGGCGGTGGCGACAGGCCGGGCAGCGAGGCGATCAGGAAATCGGACGGCGTTACGGCGAGCGTCATCGAGATGAATGAGCTGAGCATGCGAGTGTGTGTGCGTTGTGCCTCGCTCGCAACGCAGACGCCCCAAGAGGCAGCGCGAACCGGTGCGGTGAGACCCGGACGAGTACTCAGGCACGGCCTGGCGAACGCGCACCCACCAGGGCTTGGGCTCTCTTGCCCGCAACCCGATCCCAATCATCTGGCCCGCTCGCGCAACTCAGGTCCCCCATGCCAGTTTCGGAGGGCAAACCCTGCCCGGCCCCTAGAGCCCCAGGTAAGGCCCAGGTGTGGCCTAGGGCATCAGAAGGGACCAAGAGGAGTCCAGTCTGAGCCATAGAGCCCATGTCTTTGCCCCCGAAGGTCGCGTTCAAATGCCCGGAACGGACGTACAGTGGTGTCCGGCCGGCGCGATCAGGATCACCGAGCTGTGACGCTCAGGGAAGCCGGTTGAGGTGCTAGTTTCTTTGGCCAAGGCTGGCCTACGGCCCGTGCTGGATCAGCTGAGCAAGGTTTGGGGAGAATCCCCCGGACAGATCTTCAGATATTTTGACGGATGACCGAAATCCGTTTTTGCCCAATTTTCTGTCCCTGTCTAGCCCGTAACCCGATCCCAATCGTCCGGCCAACTGGGTGCGCTTCTGAGCTCCCCGGTCCTGGGCGTGCGGCAAATAACTGCACTCCAAGTGCTCCAAATGGTGCGCATGACAAGCGATCAAGCGATCCGCCGATCCCACGACAGCGTGTGGGGACCACATGTGACATGTGCATGTGCATGCACATGCACATGTGATCCGTACGTGAAGGGTGGAGGGGCCCGTCCGCAGAGCTAGGCGGCACAACCACCCCCCACTGGGGCCGAGGACAAGAGGCCGTTTGCCGCTTGCTTGTTCTTCTTGATCCAGTTGGTGCGCACAGTGCGCGCCTCCTTGTTGATGTTTTCGGCGTCGCCCGCCACCGCCGCCATGGGGAGATCTGCTGCGTGCGTGGTGGACGACAAAGGAGGAGGCGCTCGCCGACGCCGCCCCATACACCGTCCGGTCCGTGACCGGGGTTGGTGCCACCGCTTCCTTGGCGAACACGACGTGCAGGAACTGCTTGGTGGGCGGCGCAATGCCACCCAAAGTCCCCACGAGCACCAGCCGCGTTATGGCTTTCTTGACCCACTTCGCGTCGTAAGTACTGCGCCCCCATCCATTTCCAGCACTTGGAGCACTTGGAGTGCAGTCATTAACCTCACATCCAGGGCCGGGGAGCTGAGAAGCGCACCCAGCGGGCCGGATGATCGGTGTCGGGTTACGGGCTAGAGAGCCCTAGCCCCGGGGGTGCGCGTTCGCAGGGAAAGGGCCTTAAAGTAAACACGCACGGGTCCCCGAGGGTTGGTTGGCTCTGCGCTCCGGGTTTCCCCTAGCTGCGGAACGCCCCCTCTACACGGGGCTAGTAGACAACAGACACTAGCACGACTCGATAGCACGACAACACACACACTCCTCACATGACATCAATCAAAAAGAAAGAAAGAAAACAGACAACCCAAGGGAGGGATGGGAGGACGGCACGCCGCCACCACACAGGGATTTTAAGGAGAGGAGTGTGATGCGCTAGCCGTCGCCCACCCTAGGGAGTCTGCCTCTTCCTATCTCTTTTCGCAGTCTCTCGCCGATTCTCGCTGCAACCTTCATGCCACCTCGCGGCCGTCCCACTCTCGTCGTTCTCTCCCTTGTCACTTCCTCCTCTGTCGCGTCATTCTCTTCTGCCTCGTCCTGCGCCGCCGCCGCCTGCCGTTCCCTTGTTCTCTCGGCTTCTTTCGCCTTTCGGCGCAGCTCCGCCCTCCTTGCTGCATATCCTGGCCCCTCGAGTCTATCGAGCTCCCCTCGCGCAAGGACCACATTTCTGACATCAATCACTCCCGGAGTCGTATCGGGAAGTTATTTCTTTGCAACATGCATCATCAATCGACCGGCAAACACTTCTCGTTCTCATCAAAGATCCATGTTCGCCCCAATCTACTCACCTTTCGCTCTCACCGCGCGAGTCGGTGCGTCGCTGCACTCCACCGCCGGGCGCCGGGAGCCGCCGCGAGTTCGCATGACGGCGGACGAGCCCCAGCAGCCCCAGCGGACAGCGCCGACATCCATGACAGAGGCGCAGCAGCAGCTGCCCTCGTCCGAGCACATGGCGCTGATGGAGCGGCTCGCGTGCAACGAGGTCGAGTGCTGGGCGGAGGAGTGCGAGGAGGAGGACGACGAGTGCTGGACATTCGAGGCGGCGCTCGAGGAACTGCTCGATGCCGGGCTTCTCGAGTCGAATGCGGGTGACCTGTAGGCACACACGTGTTTCCCGCGGTGTGCAGGCGGCTGCTCCTTTTGGCAGTGCGCTTCGTCGGTAGTAGGACTGTCCTACTGCGCCCCCGTGCGTTCCCTACGCTCTGTCGAGCTCACACTGTTGCGGTGGAGCTCATCTCCTCTCACTTGTTGGCATGTTTCGGTGCGCATGAAAACACTGTACGCGGTTTTGCATATATCAATCTCCCAAAGCCCTCTCCATGGCCTCGCTAATGCGCGCGTTCCGCCTCGCTACGGCGACGGCGCGTGTGGCGAGGGCGCGCGCCGACGGGACAAACCCGGGTGGCACGCCCTCGGCCTGCAGCGCGGCGACGGCGGCCGCCTCCGGCAGCGCCGCGGGTTCGATCCTCCAGAGGCGGAGCCGCTGCAGGGTCAGGTTGGAGCGCTCCCACGCGCCGACCGCAGATGCCGCGGCGCCGAGCGGGAGGCCACAGCCGTGCAGTTGGAGCGCCTGCAGGCTCCGGTTGCCAACCAGCACCGCCACGAGCGCAGACTCCACCGCCGGCTCTGCGGCCGCGCTGGGGTGGCAGGAGAGGTCGGCGTCGGTGAGGGAGGTGTTGGCGGCGAGGGCGACGAGCACCGCCGAGAGAAGCCCGCCGTATCCCGCCCCCCCGCCCCCTCCGCTCGCGCCGCCCGGCGAGCCGTCGCCGCCGCCGCCGCCAAGCTCGAGCCGCCGCAGGAGGCAGGCGGGGTTGGCGAGGAGGGCCGCCACCGCGGCCGCAAGCTGCTGCAGCGCCGCCGCGTCGTCCTCCCGCCGCGCGGCCGCCCGGACGGAGGGTGAGGTGGCCAGCCGGGGCGCAGGGCACAGCTCTCCGTCGGTGTCCTCCGACGGCCACGTCTGGCTGTGCCCGGCGCCGCTCCCTCCCGCTGCCCGGCTCGCCCCTCCCGCGCTCTCTCTCGCCGCGCCGCTCGAGGCCGAAGAGCCGCTCCGGCGCACCGCCGCGGGCGGGGCGGACGCAGGGGCGGGCCGAAGGTTTGCGCCGAGGGAGAGGGTGCCGAGGGTGCGCACACCCGTCAGGGCAGTGACGAGCGCGGCGAGGGCGCTCGCGCCGAAGCCGTTGCCGCGCGCGTCGAGGCTGGCGAGGGGGGCGCCGCCGGAGAGCGCCTCAGCGAGCTTGAGCCCGCCAACCGGCCCCAAGCCGTTGCGGGCGATGGAGAGGTGCAGGCGCGGCCCGGCTGCCTCCGGCCCGCCCGCGCCGTGGTGCTTGCGCAGCAGCGCCGACACGCAGGTGCAGAGCGCGTCGGACGAGATGCCAGTAGCGTCGAGACTGAGGCGCGCGAGCCTACAGCCATAATGCGGCGGTGACGAGGTCTCGCGAGGGAGGGGGGGGGGGGGGGGCTGTGGGGTGGCGGAGGCGGTGGGCTGGGAGGCGGCGCGGCGCGGCGGCCTTCGGCGGAGGGCGAGGACTTGGGCGAGGGTGGCGGTGGGGGTGGGGGTGGAGGTGGCGGGAGATGAGCAGGGCGAGGGGGGCGCCTCGGGAGGAGGGCGAGCCGCATGAGACGGAGCGAGAGGGACGGCTCAGGCGTGGAGAGGTCGAGGCCGGACAGGTCGAGGAGCGCGAGGGGCGGCGCGCAATCCGAGAGGGCGGCGAGCGACGCGCACGCCAGGCTCTCTGCCGGCTCGCCTCCCACAAGGCGGGCGAAGGCGGCCGCCACCGAGTCGGCACCCGACCCGCGCTCCTGCGGCGGCGGCACACGGCCGCGGGCGGAGAGCAGCCGCAGCCGCTCTAGCCCGTGCGCGCGGCGGAGGAGGGCCACGAGGCCAGAGGCGAGGCCGCGGTCCGCCTCGAGCCCGTCCACGTCGATCGTGAGGCGGCGGAGGCTGTGCACGGCGAGGAGGCGCGACGAGTGGCGCATCAGGGCAGCGCAGACGGACGCGGCTTCGCGGCCGACGACGCCGCACGCGTGCAGCTCGAGCGCCTCGATGGGCACTCTCGCCTCGGCGAGTGCGGCGGAGAGCGTCGCCGTCGCCGGTCGCATCGGCTGCGCGAGCGACCAGAGACGGCCGCAGCGGTTCAGACGTAGCGCGGAGAGCGAGAGCAGCGAGTTTGCGCGCGCCGCCTCGAGCCAGCTGCGCAGCGAGCTATCTGAGAGGCGGCAGTCCTGCAGCGAGAGGGAGCGCAGCACGGGCGAGGCGCGCAGCAGCTCCCGCATCGCGCGGCTCGCGCCCGCCGAGAAGACGAATCCGCGGAGGGTGAGGGCGGTGACCCGGGTCGAGTAGAGGAGTGCGAGCAGGCAGAGCTCGAGCTCCGTCTCGGACCAGCGGTGCGGCGAGCCGTCCGTCAGCCGTAGCGACCAGCCCGACGGCGAGGAGGCGGGCGGGCTGGACGAGCGACCACGCTGCCGCTCGCTCGGCATCGGGTCGATGTACAGCCCCTGGAAGACAAAGCCGGCCGGCGCCGCCGCCTCCGCCGCCGCGTCCTCGCCGTCTTCCTCAGCGTCGCCCGTCGCCGGCTCCAGCCCTTGCCGCATCGCCGACGCCGCCGCGGCGCAGTCGAGGCCGCCGAACCAGTTGGCGAGAGTGAGGAGGGCGCAAGCGGTCTCCACGTCCGCCCCTTCCCCGGAGAGCGGGTGGTCCGCCTGAAGAAAGGGGGGAGGGAGGGGCAAGCGTCAGGCGGGCACGGCTGGGGAGTCGTGGGCGTCCGGGTGCCGACGCGAGGCTCTAGCAGCCCCCTGGCGCGCGCGGAGGTGGCGTGGGCTGGGCAGTGCTGAGGTCTCTCGGACGCCGCCTTGGCCTCCGCGTGCGGCTGGGTCGGGTCCTCGAACACGTTCCAGCGCAGCTCCCCCCGTGCGGGCGCATCGAAGGCGCCGGTAGGCAGGCAGCGCCGCAGCGCTCCAACCCAGGCGTCGGCGTCCGCCCACGAGGCGGGCGCCACGGTGACGGGCCGCTCGGAGCCGGCGGGCGTGAGGGAGACGATCTCAATCGCCTCGGCGGGGGCTGCCGGGTCGGGCGAGGGGGCGACTCGTGTCACCGTCTCCAAGTTTACCGACGCCGCGGCGGACGACGCGGGGAGCAACGCGTCCGCCTCGGCCGCCTCGCGCGCGGCGGCGGCGGCGAAGAAGAGGAGCCTCGGCGGCGAGGGCGCGAGGACTGCCCAGTGAGAAGGGTCCGCCGACGAGCGGCCTCTGGAGGAGGAGGAGGAGGAGGAGCCGCGCGGGGAAGAGCCCTCGCCCTCGCCCTCGCCCGCCCGCAGGCAGACCCACCCGCACACCCTCCCCTCCCCGTCGAGCGGCGTCGCCGGCGGCGGCGGTGGCGTCGCCGGCGCGTAGTCGGGCCGCCAGACGAGGTCAAAGGGCCGCATGGGCAGCGCCAGCAGACGCGAGTGCGGTTGCAGCCACGCGTCGTCGCGCTCGCAGCCTCGCGGCGGCACCCCGAGCCAGGCCGTGAGCCTCTGCCATGCCCCCTGCAGCGTGAGGGCCGCCTCGCGCGCGGCAGGCGACTCGATGGAGAGGTGGGCCTCGGCGCCGGCGGGCGCGGCGAAGACGAGGGCAAGGTGCGAGCGGAGCTCGTCGCTCGAGTCGAGGAGCCTGCAGCACCAGCGAGGGGGTCGTGTCCAGGCATCCGTGGGGCTGGGTGGGCCCGCCCTCGTGTGGCGCGCCGCAGCTCGAGGAGGTGCGAGTTGGCCAGCAAGTGCGAGCCGACCGACTCGAGGGAGAGGAGGGGCGCCTCGGGCTGGCCAACCGCACCCTGAAGCCGCTCGACCCACACGCGCTTCGCCTCGGCGCTGGGCGCCTGCAGGACCCACCGCCGCTGCGGAGTGGCGACGACGAACGCGAGCGGCTCCGACTCCTCGTGGCCGTCGGGGAGGAGCTCGCACTGCTCGGCAAGCGAGATGTGGCCGCGTGGCTTGGCGTCGGCACGCGGGGCGTAGTAGTAGAGCGAGCCGCCCTGCAGCTCGAAGCGGCGCGCCTTCCACTTGGAGAGCGACATCTTGCCCTCCCGGCCCTGCTTGAGCAGCGTGCCGACCAGCTGAGGCTCGAGCACGCCCTGCCGCGGCTGCTGCACCCACAGCCGGAGCAGCCGCACCCGCTGGGAGGAGAGCACCAGCAGCCGCATCTCCCCCTCGCCGGGGGGCGCGCCGGGGGGCCTCCCCCCGCCGCTGCCCTGCCCCGAGCCCGCCGCCTCGCCGCTCGAGCGGCCGCTGCTCCGCCGCCCGGCTGCAGCCACGCCAAACGCACCGCCGCTGACCTCCTCGGCGCCCGATGCCGCGCGAGCGCCGCCGGCCGTCCATTTCTCCTCGGACGAGCGCCCCGCCGGGTCGTCGGCCGCGCCGAAGATGGCGGAGAAGTAGCCCGACGTCTTCTCTCTTCTCTCTCTGTCGACAGAGGCCGCCGAGTCCGCGCGGGGCTTGCTCTCGCCACTCGCCACCCAGAGCGCCGTGTGGATCGTCTCACCGGCGCAGCGGCGCGCGGCGGCGACGACGGCAGGCTGGTAGAGAGTGAGGCGGAGCGGCGTGCCGTCGGGCAAGGGCTCGAGCAAGTCTAGCAGCTCTCCCTACTCGCAGCTGGCGGTGGTGGGTGCAGCGGGCGCCTCTCGCGGGTACGGCACCTGCCGTGAGCGGCTCCGCCTCGCTCGCCACCGCCTGGTCGTTGAGGGCGACCAGCCGATCGCCCACGAAGAGGCACGCCCGCACGTGGGGTGAGAGCTCCGGAAGCAGCTGCACCACCGTGCTCGTGTTGTGGCCGAAGCGGAGCGCGAGCGTCCCTCCTCGACTCTCGGCGAGCAGCTGGCGCTTGTCCGACAGGAGCAGCGTCGAGAGCTGCGCGTCGGGGCCCTCCCGAGAGAGCAGCGTGCGCAGCGCCGGCACCGCTTCAGCCGCCTCCAGACGCGCCTCCTCCGCCGCCGCCGCCACCGCCGCCTTTTGCGCCGCGTCCAGCCACTCGCACCGCTCTAACGCGGCGTCGATGTCGACCTCGAGCGCCGGCGCGGCCGCCGCGTCGCTGCCCTCGCGCTGCTGCGGGAAGCTGGCACCGCGCGCGATCGCGGCGTCCGAAACCAGCGACTCGTCGCCCGCCGCGGCCACCCGAGGCGAGCCTCCCGCCGCCGCCGCCGCCGCCGAGGCGTGCATTGAGGCACGTGGCGGAACAGGCCACCCGGCGGCCGGCTGCCACCCGGAGGGCCGGTCCCACCGACTCTCGCCGCTCGCGGCGTGGTGGTAGTAGGGCCGCCCCTCCTCGTCGAGGTACTCCTCCCACCCGACCGCCCCGCCGACCTCCTCGGGGGCTGGCCCGCCGCCCGCCCCGCCGCCACCCTCCAGGCTTCGCCGCGCGTCAGCGTCGTGAGACACGCGTGCCGCGTCGCCCATCGACTCGCGCCGCAGCTCCGCCTCGTCGACGACCGACTCGCGGTGCAGCTCCGCCTCATCAACCACCGAGTCGCGCCGCAGCGCCTCGGCAGTGCGCTCGGCCGACCTCCGCAGCTGCTCGGCCAGCAGCTCCTCGGTCGACTTGGCGCGCCGCTCCTGCGCCTCCGCCGCCTCCGCCAAGCCGCCGTCGCTCAGCGACCCATCGCTCAGCGTCCCGTCGCTCTCGCTGAAGCGCCTCGACCCTCCTCCTCGGCTCACGATTGTGGGGAACGGCGCCGAGGCGGGGAGCGGAGCGGGCGGCGCTTGCCGCAGCGGCGCCCCCTCCTCCTCGACGAGCCTACGGAGCGTGCGGGGGACGTGTCGTGGAGAGGCGCGGGAGCAGCCTTTCCCGTGCCCTGGGACGGGCCGGCGGAGCGACGCCGCGGGCCTCGCCTCGCGCCGCGCCCCGCTCAGGAGGGAAGGCGGCGCTCGCGGTGGCGCGGCGGCAGCGGCGCCAGGCCCGCCTGCTCGCGCCGTGGCGGCGGCCGCTCCACCCGAAGATGCCGCGTGGAGAGGGGGCGGCTGCGATGGCTCAGGAGGCAGCCCTCCTCCCTTCCTCTGCGGCCCGCCGGCTTCCAGCTCGCGGCTGCTCCTCCTTCCGCCCCGCTCGCCGCCGCCCCTCTCTCCGCCGCCCGCCGTGCGCGGCGGGCCCTTTGGGACGCGGCCGCACGAGCAAGGCCCGCCGAAGAGGTCGAGGCCTGCTCACAGTTGGCAGGCGATCAGCACCCCGCACAACAAGTACAAGCGGGCTGAGAGTCCGAGTCGCGCCGGTGTTGTTGCAGCTGCGGCAGACGCCTTCTCCACCCGTCGCCTCGTCTGGCGCCAGCCGGCTCTCCGCCTCTGTCAGCCACGAGGGCGTCGCAGCGGCCTACAGCTCTCGGGGCCGTCCCCAGTCAAGCCCTCGCTACTCTGGGCTTGCAACAACACGCCACGCAATGATGGCGGCCCTCAGTGATGGCGGCCGTGCCCTGGGCGCGCCCGCCGCTGCCGCTGCCGCTGCCGCCTCGGCGGCGGCCGCCTCGGCGGCGGCGGTCGATGCAGACGGCGACCAACTTGGAGGCTCCTCGAGAGGCGGCGAAGGGAGATGCGACAGCTGCGGCGGCTCGCGTGGCGGCGACGAGAGAGGGGAGGGGAGGCTCCACCGTGAGCTCTCCCGCGTTGGCGTCGCGGGCTGCGACCGCCTGCAGCGGTGGCAGTGATGGTGGCAGTAACGGGCGGCGGCCGTGGCAATTGCGGTGGCAGTGCTGGCGTGAGTCGCGAGGCTCCGATCGCCTTCTTTCGCGGCCCGAGAGCAAGTCGCACGCGGCGCACCTAGGACCAGGAGGCGTGCCCAGGCTCGGAGGCCAGGGCCTGTCTGGACGAAATGAGGGAGAGGGTGCGCATACTCGTAGGTGAGGAGCTCGTCGTCCTCGATTGGGCCGCCGCACCGGCGGCATGGCTCCGCGCCCGCCTGTGCAGGGCGAGGCGTCTGAGAGGGCACTTGTCTGAAGGCGTCTCTTAACGCGGGTCGCCTCGACTGCCGGTGGAGCCGCGCCGTCGGCTGCTTGAGGCGCACCAAAGTCGAGGCTCCGTCGCCTGGCCGCGGCCTTCTGCTGCTGAGGCGGCGGCGGCGCTGGTGGTGTGGCTCTGATGGGCGGCGGCGGCGGCGGCACAGGGATGGGATACGTCGCTGGCTCGGATGAGAGCGAGGCCCGGGAGGTGCGGGCGGGCGGGGTGCTGCCGAGCGCGCGCTGCGTCGGCGTGAAGGTGCGGGCGAGAGGCTTCATCTCCAGCGGGGAGCGAGGGCTCCTCAGCGGCGGCGGAGCTGCCACTGGCGTTGGCGCTGGCGACGCAGGCGGACTCCAGTCGTCGTCCGAGCTACTGGAGGACTCGGCTGCCGCTGCCTTCGCGCCCATGCCACCGCGTGCGAATAAGGCATTGAGCTGAGCCGCAAAGCCAGCACCCAAGCCCGAAGGCCCTTTTGCTGGAGAGGTGGCCGCCGCGTCGGCTGGCTCGTTACCGAGGCTGCCAGTACTGCCGTCGCTGACTCGCACTGGCTTGAGTGCGGTTCCGGCGCGGATGGATGCGAGCAGCTCCGCGTTCATGCAGAGTCAGAGGACAAATGCCACAGTCGCTTCGCTCGCCGCGGATCGATGGCGGTACGCAGTTTTCTTTTTCCCTCCGCTCTAACCTGTCCCGCGTTCTCCCATACCGCGCTGGTGTCCAGTCCGAGCCTTACTGTTCTTCGCCTTCCTACATACATACATACTCACGCCGCCGCCAGCCTCCACCTCACCCACGCCGCCGCCGCCGCCGCTCACGCCGCCGCCGCCCTCCACCTCGACCACGCCCCCGCCAGCCTCCTCCTCCCCCACACACCAGCCCCACACCGCCGCCGCCGCCGCTCACGCCGCCGCCGCCCCCTCCACCTCGCCCACGCCCCCGCCACCCTTAACCTCGCCCACACCGCCGCCGCCGCCGCTCACGCCGCCGCTGCCCTCCACCTCGACCACGCCCCCGCCAGCCTCCTCCTCCCCCACACACCAGCCCCACACCGCCGCCGCCGCCGCTCACGCCGCCGCCGCCCCCTCCACTTGGCCCACGCCCCCGCGGCCGCCGCCGCTAAGGGTCACGCCGCCGCCGCCCCCCCAGTCGCTGGGGGTACACAACTCGTGTATCATGCTTGGGGGACCCCCTCCTCCATCCCCCGGTCGCGGGGGGTGCACAACTCGTGTATCTTGTTTGGGGGACCCCCCCCCCCCCCCTCCCCCCCTCCATCCTGCCGCCACTGCCTCGCCCACGCCGCCGCCACCCTCCACCTCGTCACCCCGCCACCGCCGCCGCCCACGCCGCCGCCACCCTCCACCACCCGCCGCCGCCCTCCACCTCACCCACGCCGCCGCCACCCCCCAGCCACCGCCACCGCCGAGCCGTCCATCGCCCTGCCGT